>NW_006399876.1:6319969-6324425 GCF_000299155.1 Elephantulus edwardii
CAGGCAGCTGTGAGGGCAGGGGGCTCAGTGGACAGGCAGCTGTGAGGGCAGGGGGCTCAGTGGACAGGCAGCTGTGAGGGCAGGGGGCTCAGCCAGGTGGAGGGAGGGAGCCCGGTGGGCAGGCAGCGGCATGGGTGAGGGAGTGGGGTGCACTGCTGGCCCTGACAGCACGGCCGCCAGCCTGTCACGTGTTCTCTCTCTCACACAGTCATCGTCATGCCTCAGACCGTGCTCCGGATAAACACCATCGAGATCGCGCCCTGCTTGTTGTGACGGGAGCCGACGTGCCCAGAATAAACCTTTCCCAGGAGGTGGACTGTGTTCTGTCCGCAGCACCGTGGACACCTCGTGGGAGTGGGACGTTGGTCCTCAGCATCCGCCTCCTGGAGCAGGGAGACCAGGACTGGGGTGGGACCTCGGGCGGGAACCCCACGCCTGCAGGATCCTGGCTGCCTGTGGAAGGCCTGACTCCAGCCCTGGGGCAGACTGGGGCCTGGACCACCGTCCAGTGGGGCGCCGTCTGACCTCATTTCTGGGAGAGGTAAACGAGAACACGATGTCCCATCACAGTCTCCTGAGACTTGTCATTTCAGAGCTGGGGTTTGAGCGAGGCAGTGCTGGTCCCACACCTGATCTGTGGGCCAGGGCCCAGGAGGAGCAGGGTGCAGGGTGGGCCTGGGTGGTGAGCACTGGGGCAGAGGGCATGTGAGACTTGATCAAAGGAGTGACATCTGGGGAAGTGGCACACACTCAGGGCTGACCTGTCCCCTGCGCCTCAGGCCTCCCACTTGAGGTGGTCTCTTGGGTAGGGGGAGATGACCGTTTCAGAACCAGGTCTAGAAGAGAGCGTGTGATCCTGAAGAGACCGGGTGGTGTGGGGGGAGCTCTTCAAGAGTACATACAGTTCAGGCTCTCAGGGGGCTCTCTGTTCACGCCAGGGTGGACATTGTCCTCCGCGTTTCCTTGGAAGGGGCCCAGGGCTACCATGATCCAGAGCTAAGAGCAGGAGGTCGGCAAAGCTGTAGAAGCCGCCCCTGAATCCATTCGGTTGGAGGGTTTTAACCACAATCCCTGGATCCACTTTAAAAAAAAAAATACTATTTTATTTACCAAGTTCTAATACATTGTTTTTCACTGAATCCTCTCACCCCCACCACTTGTCCCCTCACCTCTGGCTGGCCCTGGGCAGCCCCCTCCCTTGCAGTGTCCACTGCAAGCAGCAGAGGGCAGTAGCCCCACTGCCTGGGCGAGGCCAGCCTGTGCTGGCCCCAGATGTTAAATGGCTTGGAGCCAGACCTCAGAATGCAGGGTGCCACCACCCCTGGGGTGTCCAGAGAGATTTTCACCGCAGTTCACACCGGTCACCGGGCCCTCAGCTGCCCTCTCCCTGGTACCATCCATGGGTCTCTGAGTGTATGTCCCCTGAGGCTGGAATGTTGGGGCAGGAATCCCATCTGGAATTTGTTTACTTAAGTATGTTCATGTTTCTGTGTGAGAAGTGGAGAACCCTGAACGGCCAGTCCGGGTCCCCGGAGTCTGTTTCCACTCCTGACTGGGCCCACGTGTCAGTGAATCTGCGCCCACGGGGCTCCCTCCAGGGGCCCCTTCTTCCAGGATGACTCCCACTGAGTCCTCTGCCCATCCCCCAGGGATGCCACGGCAGGCACCCAGAGTGAGCATGGCTGTGGTTTACCCCGGCGGGGGGCAGGGGCCATCCCAGCCATCCCATGTCCACCCCCAGGAACAAAGCTGCTCTTGGGCCAGCTGCTTCTCCTCAGTGTCGTCAGTGTCCCCTGTCACATGACAGGGCCCCCATGCTGCCCCAGGCCTCTGAGACACTGCAGGTGGCATCGTCAAGGGCCACCCAGAAGGGAAGCTGAGCCCCATCCCAGGAACCGCTGCAGGGGGAAGCCGGGTGCTGGGGTCAAGCTGGGGAGAGTTGTGTCCCGTGGTCCAGGACACGACTGACAGGACACACTGCTCACTGGTGCCTCCAGCTGGCTCTGCCCTGTCCTCACCGCCATCTGAGCCCATGGTAGAGGGTCTTCCTCCTCGCCGACACTCGACTGGAGGCATGCTGTCCAGGGACTGGTTCCTCCCGGTGACGAGCCCTACCGTGCGACCCAAGCCCGCCGCCCCTGGTGTAGAGCACGCTGGCTGCCGTTCTGCGGCCGTACTCGGGATTCTCCCCCGCGGGAACCTCACCTCGCAGACCCCTCGCTTCTCTCCTTTGTCCCGTTCACTGCTTTAACTGCCCTCCTTTTAGCAGAGACTTGTTAACTAAAACCAGACCCTCTGCCCTGGGCCCAGCTCCACCTCCGTGTCCCTGGAGGGCGCAGTGAGTGCGCCGCCCCTCCGAGTGCCTCACCTTTCTCCCACGGGGCAGCTGGTGGCTTGGAACCTCACAAGGCAGCGGTTAGCAGCCTCGCGTGGCACTGCCGGGCCCCTCATGAGACAGCACGCGTGCACCATCCTTGGGAACCTGCTCACAGGACCGTCCAGCGGGGTCCGTGGGAGGAGATTGGCCGCCTTTCTCCGGAGCAGCAGCTGCAGATTGAAGCCGTGCACCTTTGTGTTGGCAGCCTCCTTCCTTCCCACTAGACACTGGAGCTCGCCGAGACCTCGCTCGACTGAGGGGACAGATGGTGTCCGATGGTGGAGACCATCGGACGATGTCTGAGTCCTGGGGTGAGAACAGCTGGGGCTGAGTTCCGGTCAGCGAGCCTCTGCCCTCCTCTCCTTCCACACTGCTGTCCGCTGCTGGCCGGACACCTCATCCCAGGGCGCACACGGCACCCCAGTGCTCACGGCTGCAGGGTGTATTAGGGTTGTAATTTGGGGTCAGCTCAGGACACAGTTCTCTAGGCAGGCCGCCTCAGCCGTGCCCACAGCAGGCCTCTCTGACTCGAGTCTCGCCATCTTGGATCTTGGATCTCGGTGTCTCCTGGGTCCGCAAAGGCCCCAAGGACACACTCATCCTCTCCTCTCCGAGCTCGGGCTCAGCTGACTCCTGAGCCTCGCTGGGCTCCACGACCCTGTGGGCCTGGTCCTTCTATGGGAGATGGAAGACCACAGTGAAAAGGCCCTCGAGGGACTGGACACACTGCCCGCAGTTGCCTCTCAGGTACCCGTCGTCATGGACAGTCCATCTCTGCCCTGAGTTTGCATCCGTGGAGAGGAGACCCCTTGGAAAGGGATGTCGTGCTTGGAAAGGTGGAGCCTCAGCAAAAGAGAGAAAGACCCCCAACGAGATAAACTGACAGTGACTGCAGCAATGGACTCACGTGTGGTCATCCTCGGTGATACCTAACAACAGAAGGGTTAGGGTTAGGGTCCGTGGACCGTCTCTGCCTTCTTCCCAGGAACACTGCTTCGTTAGGTCCTGGGATCCACTTGGACTCCTCCCACCTGCCTTGACCTTCAGCAGCTCACAGCTACCTTGGCCCTCTGCCCTAACCTCCTCAGAGTCTACCTCATTTGACAGGTCCGGGGACAGTGTGAGGCAGGATGCTACCCCCAGGATGTCCAGCTGAGCCCCCAGGGACAGACAACACAGCTAACAGACAGGGCCCATCACAGCCTGGTGGGAACCAGTGGCTTTCCATCCACTGTTCACACGAAGCCCTCTCCTCCCCTCGCCCACCCCAGGGGGCCTGCGGTATGTCCCTGAGCTCAGCTTTCACCTCCATGTGGTGGTGCAGTCTCACAGGGTCCTACAGAGGCTGCTGTGTGATCCCAGGAGCCGACACAGCCAAGGCCCAGAGCAGCCCCTGCTGGAAGCCCAGAGCGAGGGCCGCAGGGCATCATTGGTCAGGAGCCAACACAGCCAAGGCCGAGAGCAGCCCCTGCTGGAAGCCCAGAGCGAGGGCCGCAGGGCATCATTGGTCCTTCCAAAGGGAGGACCTCACTCCAGCCATGGACAGCGCAGCAGAAGGTGCCTTCGCTGTGGCCCCACTGCCCACCCATTCTTGCTCCGTCTCTCAGGGCTGCCCGCTGAGTCCACCACCCGGCCCCCTCCTGGTCAGCTCCACCCACCATCCCCGTGGAGGACCCCGGCTTTGTTAAGCCCTAACTGACTTTGTTGTGATAAAAGAAGCTTGTCATCACAACAAGATAAAGGTAAATAATCCAATAGAAAAATGGGCACAGGATATGAACAGAAACTTCACCAAAGAAAACATTCAGATGGCCAAAAAGCACATGAAGAAATATTCAAAATCCCTAGCTCTAAGAGAGATGCAAATTAAAACAACTATGAGATACCAACAGAGTGTGGAAATTATCCAACAATATCATTTATATCACATGCAAGCAAGATTCTGCTGAAAATTATCCAAAAATGTTTGGAACAATATGTCAACAGAGAACTGCCAGATGTACAGGCTGGATTTAGAAGAGGTTGTGGTACTAGGGATATAGCTAATGTTAGATGGATCTTGGCAGAAAGCAGAGAATA
>NW_006399876.1:6325875-6329568 GCF_000299155.1 Elephantulus edwardii
TGGATAGAGAAGCTGTGGTATATTCACACAATGGAATACTATGCTGCATTGAAAAGTAAGGAACTCATGAAATATTATTCAAAATGGGTGACTCGGGAGGATACTATGCTGAGTGAACTATCTCAGTCACAAAAGGACAGATACTGCATGGTGCCACTGTTGTAAAACAGGACTGACCTCAGGGTTGGGGGTAGCCTGAGAAAGAGGGATTTGATAATATATACTGCATTGAAACAGATGAGGGAGAAAACTGTTTAAAAGGGGTATGTGATTAGGTATTTTTGTCATGACAGGAGTCCAGAGCGAAGGCTGCATAGTGGAGTGGACCTGGGGGAGGTTTTGTAAAACAATGAAAGAATTTGTCTTTTACTTTTCCAAGAGGGGAGTGTACTAGGGGGAAGGTTTGGGTGGGGAGAAAAGTGCAACAATGAATGAATGGAAATCCAAAGTCTCTGTAAATTTTTACTGAAATTAATAATAAATTTAAATTTAAAAAGAAGGTAAAAAGAAGCTTGTCATCATAGACATTCCTAAATGTACCGGGGAGTGACACGTGGCATTCAGCATGTCATGTCACCGTCACTGCTGTCTATTTCCAGTTCATCATCCCAGACAGCCACTTGGTGGCCCTCAGTGGTCACTCCTGATCCTTGCTGTCCAGCACGCCGGGCTGTCTGTACGCGAGTCCCCGCTGTAGGCCACCCAGTGAGTGGGACCAGACCCTCCCTCCACCTCCCTCTTCCACTCAGCATCACGTTCCCACTTCACCCATGTTGTGGCGTCAGAAGTTCATTCCGTTTCCCCCGTGAGTAACATCATAGGATGCCTCACGCCCTCATTTCAAACTGAGCGTTCAAGGTGGGCCTCACCAACTCATCCTCTGTGTCCGCCTTTGGTGAGTCGACACTGGAGTTTTAAAAGCTTGTGAGCAGTCATTCAAGGTGCAACTGTGGGTCTCTCTCCTGAAACAAAGAGGTAAAGAAAAGACAGAGGACAGGAGGACCCTGGGACTTCAGCCTCCACAGCCCTGAGGCCAGAAGTCCTAGGCGGTACCCGGCTGCCCACGCTGACGGGGATCACAGTGGAAGGTGCCGCAGAGTTGGGGGGGAGTGTGTGGAACAGAACACAAAGTCATTAAAAAAGACCAGACTTCCTGGTCTGACAGAAACTGGTCAGACTCCCAGAAGTGTTTCACTTACCCACCCTCCAGCTGAAGCCACTACAGTGACTCAGCCAAGCAGCAGACCTGCCTTTAACGTGATCAATAACACCAGAGAGGAACCCACGCCTTAGAACGCACAACCATCGAAGATCGGAAGGGCTGTGTTTGCCCAGGGAAAGAGCTCAAAACACAGAAGAGGTGGGAGAGGATGGAAGGAGGCGGGCAACACGGAGAGTGATAGGAAGAGCACTGCTCCGCGGTGGAGACTGTCACCAACGTCAAGGAGCAGAGTGTGTGTGAGAAGCTGAGTGGAAAACCAATTTGCTAGTAAATGGCCACTCAAAGCACTCAAAAAGTTGAAGAAATAAAGGGAGACTTTCGTAGACAGTTTGCAGCTGGACAGCCTGGGACTGTGGGCCCAGTTCCAACATTCCTGAGACGACCAACTCCCCAGGGCCTCAGCGATTGCTGTCATCACGCTGAGCACTAGAAAGCAGTGGTCAGCAGCCAGGGGTCCTGGGCGTAGGCCAGGGGGCTGTTGGAGAGACACCTGGCTCCCAGCTCCTGCCACCACTGGTCCTTGGAAAGGACGCGTCCACCCTCAGGTGCCCTGGGGCGTCCCTGAGCACACCTGGTGAGTTACAGCCAGCTTCCATCTCAGGGTCTGACCATTCAGTAGAGTCAGCCTCTGCCCTGAGGCCCATCGCCATGAATGTCCATGTATCTGAGATCCTGGAAGAAAAAGATTTCTAGAAGGTTCTGCCAGGATGCCATAGAGTTGTAGTGGAGAACCCAGTCCTGCACACCTCCATGCCCCAAGCCCTCTGCAGAGAGTACCCCACTTTACAGATGAGGAAACTGAGGCAGGGGGGTACAAACTCATCTAGGATCACAGAGAGAGTTCGTGGGAGAAGAGAGGTTCACAGTGCCCAGCTGTTAAGTATCTGTAGAAATCTGCCTCCTTGCTCATTTATAAGCCTGAAGAAACCTCCCCTGCCTCCTGGGCTGAGGCGGTGGGCTCAGCAGCTGAGGGTCTCAGTCCTGACCACTGACATTGGAACTGCCTCGGGGGCTGTAAAATGTAAAATAAAATGCCAGGTCACACCCCAAGACTGTGGCCCTGAGTCACCCTTCAATCTTGAGCTGAACTCACCCCCCGTGGTTCAGCTTCCAGCCAGTTACACAAGCCTACAAAATAATCAATAACCCGAGAAAGGAACACGCTCCTCAGAAGGGCGGCGTTTGACCAGTGATAAAGCTAGATGGTAGTGGTAGGAGGATGGGTGGAAACGAGAATCTCAGGGGGGAAGCGGGAAGAGTGCTGTTGGACAGCAGGGAGCCTGGTCGGTGTCACAGGACACAGTGAGCATGGACCGTGGAACAGAATGTCTGCTCCGAACAGCCGCTCAACTCACTATGTTGCTGTGTCCTGGAGAGTCAGAAACGACCCACAGCTGACCCTCCAGCAGGTTTTCAGAGTTAGTTAATCACACGGGAGGTGATTGCCCATCCTTCTCCCTCAGAGCAGCTGGTGGCCTCGAACCACATGCCTTCAGGATCGCAGTGCAGTTTCTTGCCACTAGGCCACCAGAGCTCTCTTAACTCACTATAAAAAAATTAAAAACAACAACAAAACAGTCGGTGTCTGGATCCCACCAAGAGGAAACGACTCGGGATTTCCAGGTGGGTGGGCTACGAAAGGAGATTTACGGCTTATGTGTGTAGCGTAAGGTGCCCCTGAGTGGTGGGAATAGTTAAATCTTTGACTGTTAATCCATAGGTTAGGGGTTCAGAACCAATGAGAGCCCCTTGGAAGAGAGGCGCCTGCCCATCTTCGGAAAGACTGTGCACTTGAGAACGCTGTGGGATTCTCCTCTGCACACACGGGTCACCGCGAGTCTGAATCAGCTCTGCAGGGGCTGGACTGTCCTGGTCATGTGTGCTGAGGATGCTGCCACCCTCTTCTACACCAGCTTCTCCCCCAGGCTCCCAGGGAGACTCCCAGCATCTCCTACCGCTGGGCTGAGGCCTGTGACTCCATTTAGGTCAGAGAAAATAGGAAAAGAGGTGTTATCCTCAGAGACCTTAAAACCCCCCCACAATCACCCCTGGTGATTGTCAGACCTTCCATCCTGTCGCTGCAGGGCCCACATGTCCCAGCTGCTGCAGGTCCAGGATGTAGAGGGTCAGTTCCCACTCACACCTGAGGGCCAGGTGTCCTGGTCACACAGCGAGGAATAGACCAGATGACCATAAGAGGTCGTCGGGTGAGGTTTCTTGTTCTGAAGGCTGCCTGGCTGGGAAGCTCAGCTCAGCCAATAACAGGCTCTGTGACCTCAGGCATCAACGGAGGCCCTGGGCGACTAAATTACTGAAGGGTTGACCATGAGTGGATAGGTCAGTGGTTCAAACCCAGCAGAGGTACCTTGGAAGGAAGATGTAGCAAGACACCGCCTTGACAACCCCACAGAGCACAGTTCTCTCTCTCTCTCTCTCTCTCTCTCTCTCTCTCTCTCTCTCTCTCTCTCTCT
>NW_006399876.1:6329668-6340551 GCF_000299155.1 Elephantulus edwardii
CTCTCTCTCTCTCTCTCTCTCTCTCTCTCTCTCTCTCTCTCTCTCTCTCTGACAAAGAGAGAGACACCTCAGTTAGAGACTTAACCCTAACGTCCAGTCTGTGTGTAAATCGTGCAAAGCAGCTCAGTGCCTATATCACAGAGCTGTTATGAGCTGGGTGAAGTTAATACATGCAACACACTTCAGTGAGAAACTAGCATGTGGTATGTACTTGTATTGATTGAATTGTGTCTCCCCAAATAATGTGCCTGTTTGGTGCTCACGCTCCCCAGGAGTGTGTAACTGTCTTTCACTTGTGGATCTGACATAATTAACCTCTGTCCTCTGTGTTGTCTGTCCTCGTCCCCATGATGTTTGTGAGGCAGAATACAATTGACAGGATTGGCTTGTAGTTTGAGTCAATCTCCTTCATGACATGAAGGGACTTAAATAAAGAAGCAAAGATCAGAGGGACCTTACAGCTATAAAGAAAGAAAAGCCACAGGTGGAGGGAACGAGAGTCTCTGTGCTGAGGGCTTCCTAGACCCCAGGGGGGATGGATGCTCAGACCCAGAGAGACCCCCAAGGAATGTTAGACCTACAGGAGCTCAAAGAGCAAGGACTTTTCTCCAGAACCAAAAGGAAGTCTTTTCCTACAGCTCGTGCCTTGAATTTGGACTTCTAGCCTCCTAAACTCTGAGAGGCACATAGCATTGGCAAAGACCACTGTCAGAGACCTCTCCAGATTACGGATGAGCAATGATGTCACTTTGAAGACTAAGGTGCACCTGATTCAAGCCACAGTCTTTCCAGTCACCTGCTATGCATCTGAGAGCTGGGAAATAAATAAAGATGACAGGAGATGGACTGATGCCTTGAAGTTGTGTTGGTGGAGAAGAGGATTGAACATGCTATTGGTTCCTAAAAGAACAGATTTGTCTTGGAAAAAGTGCAACCCGAGTGCTTTTTTGAGGTAAAGACGGTGAAACTTTGCTCCACTTGTTTTGAACAAGTTGTTAGGAGAGCTGTTCCCTGGAGGGGGCATCATGCTTGGAAAGGTAGAGGGTCAGCAAGCAGAGGAAGACCCTCGGCCAGATGGACTGATGAGTGCCTGCAGCAATGGGTTCAAGTATGTCGGAGATAATGAGGCCGGCCCGTGAGGGGACGGGGTTCGGGTCTATTGTTTATAGGGTCGCTGGGAGTCACACTCAGCCTGATGACACTTGGCAATAACAAGTGTGTGAGAAGATACATTTTTGTTTGTTAAATATTCACTTGTGGTGCCAGTTAACAGCAGCACTAGGGATCTGAGACAGCTCTCGGCACGCGTCCGCTGGGCCCCAGGCCGTGGTCTCTCCAGCACACGTGGACCTCCTCGCTGAGGCCCACCCACCTGGGCTGGGTGCACCGGCCTCCTGGCCACTAAGCATCCCCTCCCCGATCGTCCAGGCCACGCCTGCATCTTCCTCTCCCACACTCACCATCCCTGGCAGGTGGGAGGCAGTGTTACTTGACAGCAGTCTGTGGGGAAGCCATCCTTGTCCCCAGATGATGCCATCAGGGATAACGCCCTGAGATGCCACCTGAGCTGGTGAGGAGCTGGGCTGGGGGTGAGACTATCATATCTGGGTGGAGGCCCCTCATTGCTGGCCTGTGCTCCCTCTATGCCAACCACCAGGAAAAGAAAGAAAAAAACCAGGAAAACAGTCCACTGGTTTTCGTTTATTTGGGGGATATTATTAACTCTCATAGGAAAATTTTTCTAATGTAGCCTCAACAGTTTTGCATTTTTACGTGGTTCTCTATAGACACCCACTGCTGACAAGTCCTTTCTGACTCACAGACGTCGAGGGACCACATAGAACTGCACCCCACATTCCCACGGCTATTAATCAAACTGGATTCAGAAGAGGACATGGAACGAGGGGCAAAATTATTGATGTCAAGTGGATCTCGGGTAAAAGCTGAGAATACTAGAAAGATGTTTACCTGTGTTTTATTCACCACACAATGGCGTTTGACTGTGGATCATAATAAATCATGACTGACACAGAAAAGGACGAGAATTACAGAAGACCAGAATGAGACGGATTGACAGATAACTGGGGTGATGGGAGCAAGAGTGCCAGTCAGTGAGACGGGCTCAGGACAGGGCAGGCTTCAGAGCTGTTGTACGTAGGGTCACTCTCAGTCACAGGCGACTCAATGGCACACAGCAACAACTGTGCTGAAGGTATAGGGTTCGAATACAGAGCTGCTTGACGGGAGATAGACAATCTCCTTCTACACAATTTACTACATCTGAAACCTCCTGGGGGGTCAGCCATGAGTTGGTCCTGACCCCACAGTGCCCAGCAACAACTGTGTTCATAGGGAAGCTGTACGTAGACCACAAGGCAGTCCGTGAACAGAACGAGGGAGAGAAGTGGGCGTCAGGATCATATCCGTCCACTAACCCCGTCCAGTCTTCATACCGAGCAATGATCTGAGAAGCTGCAGTCTGTGAAAAAGAAATTATGTGGCATCACGCTTGGAGGAAAACTCACCAACAACCTGTGTCATGTAGATAACACAGCCTTACTTGAGAAATTGAAAAATATGGGTTACATCTCCCCTCCTCTCCTCTCCTCTCCTCTCCAGTCCTCACCACTGGACCAGTAGGCAGCAACATGATAAATGGAGAAAAGACTGAACTTGTCAGGGATTTTGTTTTCTTTGGATCCACAATTAACACTCACGGAAGCAGCCGTCAAGAAATCAAATTACACACTGGACAGATTTGCTGCAAAGCCCGTAGCACACTGCCACTGAGTCACTTCCTGTGCACAGTGACCCACAGGGCAGAGCAGAATACCCCCGGGACGCCCAAGGCCAGGAGTCTTGTCGAGAGAGGATTCCTTATCCTTCTCCCAGGGGAGTCTAAACCATGGGCCTTTAGGTTGGCAACTGAGCCCTGTAATGCCTGTGGCTCCAGAGCTCTCTGCACTGAGAAGCTCTTTAAAATGTTTATGAGAACAGATGCTACTTTAATGACTAAGGTGCGCCTGACCCAAGCCATAGTCTTTTCCGTCACCTCATGTGTGTTTGAAAGCTGGACAATGCATAAGGAAGACTGAAGGAGACGTGATGCCTTTGAATTATGTTGTTGTGTGCCATCGAGGCAGAACCGACTCACCGCTGACCCTGCAGCTGGTTTTCAGAGGAGTTAATTGCACAGGAGTTGACTGACCATCTTTCTGTGCCAAAGCAGTTGGTGGACTCGAACCGTGTTCCTCTGGGTCGGCAGGGCAGCTCTTTACCTGTGGTATTGGCAGAGAATGCCGACTGTCCCGTGGGACAGATGAGCCGAGGAAGAACTGCTGTCCAAATGGGAGCCTTCGTGCCACACGCCTGGCACTGTATCAGAGGGAGCCAGTTACTGTATCAGAGGGAGCCAGTTACTGTATCAGAGGGAGCCAGTTACTGTATCAGAGGGAGCCAGTTCCCGGGAAGCACATCACGCTCGGTTCACGGAGGGTCCGTGAGCGTCAGTGTGATGACTGACACAGAGGCTCCAGCTCGGGGACCCAGGGCAGCCCCATTGTGAGGCCAGCACAGGGCCGGACAGTGTGGTTAACCGTGGATACGGTGCTGCGACTCAGACCTGCCCCGCAGCATCCAACAACCAGAACACCCACACCTGGCACAGGTGTGGCTGCGGCTCCACAGAGACGCCACCAGGAGCGGAAGTGGCCCAGAGGGCACCAGGGCAGCCGGCTGTCCTGTGGCCACCTCCGCTGGGCCCCGCCTTGGAGGAAGTGACCTGTGCCCCGAAGTGGGGGGGCCCAAGGGTGGAGGTGGAGGCCTGCAGGGCGCCCTCTCCACCCTCCACCTCTCCACGCCCTCTAACGTCACTTACACGTGAGGTGATGCTTCTGTTCTCACAGCAACAGCGGGGATCCTCCCCACTCGTGGGCTCCTGAGCTTCCTCGGGGCCCCTGGGTGCCCGCCAGGCTGGTGTCCCTGGGTGAGGGGTTCTGGAAGAGGCATTCATTCATTCCTTCATCCAGTGAGGGGTTCACAGTGCTGCATTTTCCTAAATTTCAGGTTTGGGGCGACCCTCCTTCATCAGCAGTCTATGGCATCATTAGTCCAGCAGCACGCGCTCACCCTGTCTCTGTGTTCCGTTTCGGTCCCTCTCACGAGAGTTCAGACATTCTCATTACACTATTGCACACCTGGGAAGGAGCTCTGGTGGCGCTGTGTGGTGCTTGGTGTGTAGCTAACCGAAAGGTGAGCGGTTTGAATCCAGCAGCGGAAAATGAGCAGCCTCCCTCCCCCCGTAAAGATTCGCAGCCTGGGAAAGCTGACAGAGGACCTGCTCCCCAGCAGTGGCCTCTGGTTTTATTTCTGTGTTTTTGTGGAATTTCAACTTCACAGATGTCAGCGCGGTACAAGCAGAACTCTTCTACAGACTGGGACCCCAGCACGTGTGTGTGGCCTGCTTTATTCAGTTATGTTGTGGGGGCCTGGGCCCGGGCGCACTGTCTTTCGGAGGTGCATCTATATGTCCTTTCCACAATGTAGTCAATCTGACACAGAAACTTTGCAGGATTAGCGTCTGACCAGGAACCAACGGTGATGAAGGAAGCAGTCCAAGC
Source organism: Elephantulus edwardii (assembly GCF_000299155.1). Taxonomy (NCBI): domain Eukaryota; kingdom Metazoa; phylum Chordata; class Mammalia; order Macroscelidea; family Macroscelididae; genus Elephantulus; species Elephantulus edwardii. Next base: position 6,334,288 of record NW_006399876.1, read on the forward strand.
TGCACTGAAGGCAGTGGCAAATAATAATAATAATAATAATAATAATAATAATAATAATAATAAGGCCCCGGGAACTGGTGGAAGACCAGCTGACGTGTTCCAACAAGCAGACGCAGACCCAGATGTGCTCCCCATGCTAGATGTGCTCACCAGGCTGTGCCAAGAAACTGGAAGCGAACTACCCGGCCAACTGCCTGGAAGAGATCCACATTTGTGCCTAGTGACCCAAGAGAATGTGGAATTGTTTAATAATATGATCAATAGCACATGCAATCAAAGTCCTAATAAAGGCTCTTCAATAACAGCTAGAACAATACACTGACAGAAATGCTGGAGATTCAGGCTGGACTTAGAAGAGGCCATGGCACCAAGGATATCATTGCTGATGGATCTTGGCTGAAAGCAGACAATACCAGAACTTATATAGATATTTTATTGACTGTGCAAAGGCATTTGACTGTATGGATCATAGCAACTTGTGGCTAACATTGATAAGAATGGGAATCCTAGAACGCTTAGTTGGCCTATGCAGAACCTATACCTAAACCAAGAAGCTGTTCTCTGAACACAGCAAGGGAACCCTACAGGGTTTAAAACCAAGAAAGATGGGCATCAAGTCTGTATCCTTTCTCCATACCTGCTCAGTCATTGAACAAATCATTTGAGAAGCTGGGCTCTATGAAGAAGAATGTGGCATCAGAATTGGAGACCTATGAACAGCCTGCGTTACGCAGATGACACAATCCTGCTTGCTAAAAGTGAGGAGAATTTGAAACACTTCCAGCAGAAGATCAAAGATTCTATAACCTTCAATATAAATTACATTTCAACACTAAGGAAACAAAATCCTCATCTCCAGGCCAATGGTTAACATCATGATTGATGAAGAGAAGATAAAAATTGTCAATTACTTCATTGTACATAGAACCACAATCAACAGTTTTAGTACCTGTAGTTAGGAAATCAAAAGATATATTGCCTTGGGAGACTCTGCAGCCAAGGGCCTCTCTGGAGAGGTGAAGAGCAAGGCTGTCTGTTTGAAGGCTAAGGTGCACCTGATCCAAGTCACGGTTGTTTCTATTACATGCTGTACATCTGAGAGCTGGACAGAGACCGAGGATGAGAGAAGAAGAGTTGATGCCTTTGAGCTGTGGTGCTGGAGAAGAGCACTGAATAGCTTACGGACTACAAAAAGACAAACAGCTCTGTCTTGGAGAGGGCGCAGCCGGGGTGTTCCTTAGAGGGAGGGAGGGATGGTGAAGTTGGTCTCACATACTTTGTGCATGTTGTTAGGAGGGCCAGTCCTCGGAAACGGACATCATGTGAAGAAAATAGAGGGTCAGAGAGAGAGAGGAAGATGGTCCAAGTCATGGATTGACACCGGGACTGTAATAATGTGTGTGAGCATGGCAGAGGCAGTGAGGACAGGACCGGGCAGTGTTCGGATCTGCTGTTCATATCACTGCTAAGAGCTGTCATCGGCCACCAGCACCAACATACCTGTACACACATGTGGACACCTGGGGAGCCGCCACCCGAGAAGTGTCAGGAGATGAGACCGCCGGGCTGCCTGCTGTCCACCACCCGAGAAGGGTCAGGAGATGGGACCGCCAGGCTGCCTGCTGTCTGCCACCCGGGAAGGTTCAGGAGATGGGACCGCCGGGCTGCCTGCTGTCCGCCACCCGGGAAGGTTCAGGAGATGGGACCGCCGGGCTGCCTGCTGTCTGCCACCCGGGAAGGTTCAGGAGATGGGACCGCCGGGCTGCCTGCTGTCAGTGGCTCCCCACTCACAAGGCTGCAGTCAGGCAGAGGAAAGTGTCCCTGGATTCCTGAATCTTTACTAAAGCAGGCTGCCTCCTCTTTCTTACACGGGGTCACTGGTGGGTTCGAACTGCTGAGCTGTCGGTGAGCAGCGAGCACTTAACCACTGTACCACAAGGGCCGAACATGCACGCATCTGTGGCGATCAGTTTTGCTGGGCTAGACGCCCTTTCCTGTCTCGTCTCATTGGTCTCCACAGCAGCCCAGCACAGCCAGACACGTTAGGATCCGAGTACATGAGAGAAGGGACAGACATGGCCTTCGGGGACCCACCTCAGGGCTCCCAAGCTCCCTGGCCACAGCAGCCCTGCTGAGTGAACACCCCGAGGCAGGGAAGTAGGGGTGTAGATACCTGCACCCCCAGTCGGTGCCACGCCACTCATAAGGCTGTAAGATGGGAGGGTTTCGTCTCTGCTTCCTGTGGGCCAGGCACTGAGCCTGTCCTCCATCTGTGCTGTGACATCCAGTCCCACAAAAGAGCCCGGGCCATTCACACCGTCACCCCAGAAGGCAGGCTTTGTCATCACTGACACTCTGGCCTATGGGACACAGCTCCAAAGTGGAGGTGCCAGGGTCAGAGGCCAGCCAGCCATGGGCAGTGCCTCCTGGGGTTCAGCACCCAGCCCTGCTTGTCCCCACCTTGGACAGCTGTCAGGCACTGCAGGACATATAAGCCCTCTTTCTGCATGGGGGGGCCTCTGTCCGCCCAGCAAACCCTCAAGGTGAAGGAACTCGGAATGAGAGGTTCCCCTCTTCTTCCTTGACACTACAGTCATTTGGCTGTGAGCTGCTGTCCCCTGGGACCTGACTCCAAACTGTATGGAACTCTGGCCTTGCCTGCGCCATCCTTATCTTCAGCTGCAAAACTGTTGTGATTCTCTGGGTTTTCATTGGCTCATTTAAGAAAATGCAACTTTTTGAGTGAAAGTCTACAGAGCAGACTGGTTTTCCAGTCAGCACTTCAGACACATGTTGTTTTATGACCTTGAGAACAATCCCCATATTGTCACAGCATTCGTCCCACTTCCTCCCTGTGAGTCGTGTTTCCATGTATCCATCTAGTCTCTCCCTTCCAGCTTTTTAAGCTTCCTCCCTGGGTCAATGCTGCCTTTTTGAGCTCTAATGGTTGTTCTAAGGAGTGTGTTCTTCCTTGATGTTCTTGTTCACCTTATAGGCCTGTCTATCGAGAGAAAGTTGTGTCATGACGTGAGTTCAGTTCCAGCCTTGAGGAGTGACTAAGGACTGGAATTGGCTGATGTTTTTACAAGTAGAAATATTTTCATGAAATATTAAAAACTCCATATGACCCAGCTGTTCCACTACGAGAAATATGCCCCAAGGAAATTAGAACTGAGACACAAGTGGAGGCTTCTACACCAATGTTCATAGCAGCGCTATTCACTTTCACAAGAACATGGAAACAGCCTAAATGTCCAACCACAACCAAATGGCTTGAGAAATTGTGGTACATTCACACAACAGAATTCTATGCAGCATGCAGGAGCCACGATTTTAAAAAATACTACATAACTTGGGAGAGGCTGGCGAGAAGTATGCTAAGTGAACTAACACAGTAAAATTTACATTATTGTAAAAATAGAAGGATAATGAGTAAAATACGTACAGGAACTCAAGGAAGGGGAGAAGGGGAGAGGAGGGGTGAGGATGGGTAGAGGTGAAACCATAGGGCTTCACAGTTTAGTGGGTGGAGGGAAGGAAGCAACTGGGAAGGATCTGGACAAAAAGATGGTGAGCAAGGTCCAATGGTGACGGATTTTATGAAACGTAATGCATGAGAATGATGGTGTGACTCACAATGTGAACGAAGAATACTGTGAAACACAATGTATACAAACTTCATAAGCAAACCAATTAAAAAAGGTAAAAATAAAAAACCAAAAACCCAACACCACAAATGCAAAACTACACTCCAGTGTCCTCAGTAGAATGTTTGCTCCCGGTGTGATTTTCTTTCCAAAAAGCTGACTCTTAAAACAAAAACTCTAGCCAGCTCTGTACTCGACTTGGCCTCCTGGGCTCAGGTGTGAGAGGCACTGTGGCCCAAGGGCCTACTGTCTGGGAAGCTCGGTGGCTGGCGGCCAGCGGGCTTGTCCCCCTCCTCCGAGCAGGAGCCTGGTAGAGGTCAGTTGCAGGGCCTGTAGGGGCCCCTCCCTGCGGAATTCTGGGGACATCTGCACCCATAGCAGGGACAGTGGTGGGTACAACAGTCCCCTTCCACGCTGGAGACTCTGCTTCCGTTTCGGGTCAGTTCTCTGGGCTCTTCCTTTATATTTACTTAGGATTTGAGCCATAGCAAAGATTCCAACATCCAGGCACTCCTGATTTACGACATTCTCGGGTTGTGACACACCACACTAATGAGGAGTCTTGTTCTGTACATTTTGTCAGATATGCTCTGTCTACGATGTTGCACCATATCATTTGCTGATGGTATCATTATTCAGATGTGCACTCAAAGATGTTCAAACATCAGGTTTATAAAGATGCTGTTGTTGTTAGGTGCCATCCAGTCAACAATAAGGCTCAGCGACTCTGTGAAGCGTGTCCACCATGTGCCATCTCACGTTCGGCCCCATCGCCACAGCTACTGAGTCAACCCATCTCCTTGAACCTCCTTCCTTCCTCTCTTTAGCCATTTCTCCAGGAGAATTGGTGCCTTTGAGCTGTGGTGCTGGAGAAGAGTATTAAATGTACCATGGACTGCTAAGAAAACAGACTCATCCTGGAGAGGGTTAAACCAGGCTGCTCCTTGGAGGCAAGGATTCTGGGGCTTCGTCTGACATACTTTGGACATATTGCAAGGAGGGACCAGTCCTTGGAGAGGGACATCATGCTTGGTAGGGTGGAGGGACAGCGCAGGAGGGGAAGGCCCTCTATGAGGTGGATTGATTCAGTGACTGGGGTAATCGGGATGGGTGTGTCAGAGGCACTGCGATTGGCACAGGACAGAGCAGAGTTTAGGGCTGTTATACATAGGGTCGCTATGAGTCACAGGAGACTCGACGGCACATAACAACAGCCTCTACTTTCTGCAGCACGGTGTCACTTTTCAAGGACTGGAGCCTCCTAGTGGCGTGCCCGAAGGGTGAGATGATGTTTCCTCTTTAGGAAGATACCGATAATAAAAGACAGTCATAAAGAAAAGGTTTATGGCCTTTGCACAACCGGGCTGCCCTGTCACCTCGTGCACAAAGCTGCAATCGCATCTGGCTTCCATGAGTAGCAGAAAGACCTGAAGCAGGGAAATAACCAGGAACTCAATGAGACAAAATGCATTTTTAAAAACCTTTTTTTTCTCTCATTTCCAGTGCAGTAATTTGGCGCAGCTGCAGGCCTGTTTTCTGTGGACAATACACCGTGTGTGCACCACTAAGACTCCGGTGAGAACATCAGGGGAAGCCAACGACGTGTGACCTGCAGTGCGGCCAGTTACATGCTTCGAAGGAGACCGAGCAATTCAGGAACCGAGTGAAGGAAAGAGAAAACAAGAGAGATTCGTCTTCTGTAAGAACCGAGCGGCTGCAGGGTGGGCAGGACCTAACCTCACTGTGTCCCCCCACTTCACCCTCACCCCACTGGCACGATGCTGGGCTCCTTGCGAAGTGTACGGAGGGGCTCTGGTGGCCTCGTCCGTGGCGCGTTGTGCTTCCCAGCTAAGTGCCTTTTTCACTGGAGGTTCAAATCCCCCGGCTGCTCCACAGGAAAAGATGGGTGTCCCGGGTGGTTTACGGCCCCAGAACCTGAGTGGAGGGTCAGCTGTGAGTCAGCTCCTGTTTGATGGCAATGATTCCGAGTTGTGGGGCACCGTTATCCCCAGGGGGTCTTGGTCTGTTCTGTTCCTTATTTCCTTCCCCTGTAAAGGCACATGGCACCCAGCAGGCCCTCAGCCAGCATGCTTGCAGGGAAGAGACAAACTAGAAACAGACAGCAGAACTCCTGAGACTGGGCCCTGAGTGGTCCTTTGACCCTTTAGGCCACCCCTGTGTCTCAACTTTCAGCCAAATGACAAACAGGTGGGAAAAGTGAACATCACCAGAGGAGCACACACCTCCCCCCCCAGAACAATCACCCACGTGAGATCACAAGGGCAGCATCTGCTCAGGAGAAAGGTCAGAGGGAAAGAAGGAAGGGGGAAGGATGGAGGGAAGAGGTTAACACAAGGAGGAAGTGGAAGAGTGCTGTCCTCTTGAGGGGATCATTGTCAACGTCAAGCACCAGAACTTGTTGCTCTGTTGAACAGAAAGCTGATTTGCTGTGTAAACTGCCACTCAACGCGCAAGAGAAAGTTAAGAATAAGAAAAAGGTAACTGAGGAGACAAGAAGTGGAAGAGATCAACAAATGAATGGATAGAGAAGCTGTGGTATATTCACACAATGGAATACTACGCTGCATTGAAAAACAAGGAACTCATGCAATATTAT
>NW_006399876.1:6342486-6348359 GCF_000299155.1 Elephantulus edwardii
GAATAAAATTAATAATAATAATAAAACAAACAAAAAAAGACATGGAAGAGGGTGTGTCACACTGGGACCTTCATAAGCGGGCAGGAGGGAGGAGGGGCAAGACCTGCAATTTCCAAAGCACACAGCTGTGGGGCAAGTTCAGAAGGATCTAGAAAACCCAGTCTGATTTACGTGGAAGTGCTGGTAGTGGTTGCTGTCAGGTGCCATGAAGTCGAGTAGGACTCATAGAAAACTATGAATAAGAGGCCTGAACTCGGACCTGTCCTGCGTCTTCCCCATCACCTCTGACGTACATGAGCCCCTTGCTGCAGTCACCGGGTTAACCCACCTGGTTGAGGGTCTTCTCTCTTCTTCAAGCATGATGCCCCTTTCCAAGCTTCGTCATCTTTGCCTCCAAAGAGCACTCTGGCTGCACTTTTCCCGAGACACACCTCTTAGTTCTTCTGGAAGCCCATGAGATATTCAATACTGAGCTATTCAGTACTCTTCTCCAGCACCGCTCAAAGGCAGCAATCCTTCTGTCCTCCTTAGACATTGTCCAGCTGAGGATCCTAAAATCAAGCCACGCATGTCTAGGTGTGGACAGCTGGCTAGCTCACGGGCGGGAGCTGACTGGTAACGATCTCATGGACGACAGACCGAAGCACCGTCCAGTCCTGCGTCATCGCATGACCACAGGCACACCGAGTTCCTCTCACCAAGGGTCCTGCTTGTCCTCGCTGATCCCTGCATCACCAGACATGACGTCCTCTCCCATCACCTGATGACGCCCCAAGCAAGTGAATTGATCGCTTTCTCTCTTGTGATCCATGAAGATGTCCCTTGGCTGATTTGGGGCAAGGGATGTCCACGCCTTTCTTGCTAGTCTTTGGCTGGAAGTCCTGCTAAAACTTGTCCACCACAGGCGATCTGCCAGTGTTTGAGATACTGGCAGCAGAGCCTCCGGCATCACAGCCACACACAAGCCAACACAGGAAACTGACCGACAGCGCGTGGGTGTGCAGGCCGTCGTCAGGTTTCATAGATGCTTGTTGTCCCGTCGTTTGAGAAACCACAACTCACCCATCCACCAACCGCTCACTGGCAGTCTGCGTCACTTCAAGTAGAGCTGCTGTGAGCTCCTGAGTGTCCTCCTTGGTACGGACACGAGCTGTCGGATGACCGGTCAGCTGGGCCACACACCAAACCCGACCAGCTATCGATGAGTCAGGTGGCCCCTGCGAATCAGTAGACCCTGTGTGCCGACTCTGTGTACCTGACTGTAGACCCATGTGCGTGACAGCAGACGTGTGTGTGTGAACATAGACCAATGTGTGTGCATGACAGTGGGACTCTGTGTGTGATCGTAGGGGTGTGTGTGTGTGTGTGTGTGTGTGTGTGTGTGTGAGAGAGAGAGAGAGAGAGACAGTAGGCCCGTGTGTGTGACCGTAGATGTGTGTGTGTGACCAAAGACCTGTGTGTGTGTGTGTGACAATTGGCCTGTGGATATGACCGCAGGCCTGTGTGTGTAACAGTAGGACTGTGTGTGTGTGTGTGCGCGCGCGCGCGTGTGTTTGAGACACAGAGACAGTAGGCCTGTGTGTGTGACCATAGACCGGTATGTGTACCACAGGATTTTTTAGGAGCTGTTTTTTAAGAAAGTGATAACCAGGCCTTTCTTCCAAGGTACCTCTGGGTGAACTTGAACTTGTGGCCTTTCAACTAGTAGTGTTTGCATCACTCATGGACTTTGGGGTCACAGAGCAGCCCAGTTTCATCAAGCATGCCTTTCTGCAGGGGCCCTCGACTGTGCTGTCAACCACATTCATCCTCGTGTCCTCACCCAACCCGAGTGCCGTGGGCTGAGCACATATCCTCTCTCTGAAATGGAGCTGCACTTATTATTTACTTAGGCCTGGCCGGGCCCAGGGTTCAAGTTCCGGGGTCTGAGGCTCTGAGAGGAGAGGGAAGCACAGAGTCCTGCTTCCCAAAGCCGAGTAACCTGCCTGGAGCTGCCGGCGGCGAGGAGGGAACAGAGTGCATCTGCGCACAGGGCCTCGTCCGCCTTTGGACAGGAAGCACCATGTTATGGCATCTGATTGACGACAACTCGTGTTTGCCCTTTAACCACATGTAAATTTGTCTTCGATTCAAAACAGTGGAGCCAACCCAGAGTCCCAAGGGCACTGTTACCCTCACTTGCTGCACCACAGCTGTTAAATCACAGAAGAGGCTTTGAGGATTTTCCTGCACAAAATAAGACCAAGAGCAGGAGGCACTGGCTCTGACTTACATCCGATGCCCCGCGAAGGCACCGCTCGACACAGGGCTCCTTCAACACACAGGCCGCCGAAGTCACTAGAGCCGTCTGCTTCAGATGTGGCAAGTCACAGTAAAAAGCTAATAAAAAATAGAAAAAATTAATCCTCAGGAGAAGCGTTATGGTATGTTTGTTGTTGTTAGGTGCTGTCGAGTCGCCTGCGACCCATAGCAACCCTCTGTACAGAGCTCTGAAGCCTGTCCTGTCCTTGTCCACAATCTTCTTCTGTCGTCCTTAGTCACTGTCCGGCTCTCTGAAGCATAACAAGTAATTGAGAAGACCATGGCCTGGATCAGGCACAACTTAGTCTCTAGACTGACATTGTTGTTTTTCAGCATTCTGGAGTCTTCTTTTTTCCTTATTATTATTATTTTGTGTGTGTGTACCGTCAAATCACATCTGACAGGTATAGGAGGAGATTGTTCCTCCTCCAGCAGACCATCTGGTGGATTTGAACCATGCACCTCTGGGATTGCAGTACACCTTCTTGCCACTCAGCCACCAGAGCTCACCCATTCTGAAGTCTTCTGACAGCAGATTTTCCTAATGCAATTTGTGTTTTGACTTCCTGACACAGTAAAAAGCTAATTTTAAAAAAATAAAATAATCCTCACAAGGACAATTATGGAATAAGATCACTATTATAAAACATTAAGAAAAGGTATGGAAGGGGAGCTCTGGTGGCCTAGTGGCAAGGAGCTGCAACTACAATCCCAGAGGCGCACGGTTCGAATCCACCAGATGCTCTGCCAGGGAAGGAGGGACAATCTCCTTCTGTACCAGTCAGATCTGATTTGACGGTACACACACACACAAATAATAAAATAATAAAAAAAAGAAAAGGTATGGAAAGTTGTGGTGCTGGAGTCTTGAACATGCCATGCACCGCCAAGAAAAAAAATTGGTCTGTCTTGGAGAGATTGAAACCAAGTTTCTCCTTGGAGGTTAGGATTCTGAAGCTCCGTCTCACATACTTAGGTCATGTGGTCAGGAGGGACCAGTCCTTGGAGAAGGGCATCATGCTCGGAAGAGTAGTGGGACAGCACAGGAGAGGAAGACCCAGGATGAACTGGGTTGGCATGGTAACTGGGGCAATGGAATTAGGTGTGTTGGAGTCAGTGAGACTGGCTCAGGACAGGACAGGCTTCAGAGCTGTCATACCTAGAGTTACTATGAGTCACAGGCTACTAGACGGCCTATAACAACAACAAGGAAAGGTATGTGCATAGACAGAAACCATTTTGGAATGCTTGACAGGGATAGGAAGGTTGGGAGAGGGAAGCATAAATGAATAGAAAAGTTCAGTGAAGAGAGAGGCTGCATACACTAGGGGGTTGGTTCAACTCATCCCATTGGCACAGCGTTGCAATCAACCTCTAGCTGAGCCTCCAGCGGGTTTTCAGAGGCTACGATCACGCGGGATGAAGTGCCCCGTCTTTCTCCCTTAGAGCTGCTGGTAGATTGAAACCACCTGCGTTTGGGTTGGCAGCACGGCTCCTTACCCACGAGGCTGTTGTTGCTTTGTGTCATCTAGTTGGAACCAGGTCACAGCTGGCCCTCCAGCGGGGTTTCAGGACGACAACAACAGCATAGAGAGAGATCAGTTGGCCTAGTGGACAGAAAGTGAAGATACCCAGCCCAAGGTGGGGGACGCTAATCCGCGGCCTCAGGCCTGTCTTTAACTGTTTTAGGTGAAACATTCTTCTAGGTCGTATAGCCCTGGTCTGTCCTCTTTCTGTACAGAGGTAATTCGTGGTTGCTGTGAAGCTGAACACTGTGACACTGATGTGTCAGATGCGACAACGGTTACCCATGTGGACAGTGTTTGGTGACGCTCCCTGGGTGAAACAAGCTTGGAATCAGGAGTGGCATCCACCTCCAAAATAGCTTGTCTCTGGAAACCCTATGAACCTGGAGAAAGGACGAAAATCACACAAGTGTCAAGGACTTTCGTTCATAGGGGTCGCAGTGAGTCAGTCGCCGGCGAGTCAACGGCACGTAACAACGACAACACAAATCGTACAGAAGGAGACTAATCCTCTTTCTTCCACGGAGCAGCTGGTGGATTCGAACTGCGTGCCTCAGGGTTGGTAGAGCAGCTCCTTACCATTAGGCCACCAGCAGAGGTCCCTTGTGGGTTGATTAGACATCATCATTGAGTTCATCGATCAATTGTAATTCCTGTTCTAAAACAAAATGTCTTTGTGTAATTAAATGAAAACCAACCTGATTTGTAAACTATTGCTCAAGTATTTCTAAAAGGTGTTTTTTAAAGTTGGTAAAAGTTATAATAATCATTTCTGGATTGGAGGTAAGGATGACGGGCAGTAGGGAGTACAGCACTGATCAGTATTGAACCTGAACTTCAGTCATTCAGGGCTTTAGATGTACAGCTTTGAAAACCCTATAGGGCGGTTCGACTCTGCCTTTGAGGGCATTTGGGTTGGAATTGTCTCACGGGTAATGGAGCTTTGGCTTGAAATCATAATAAAAACAAACCAAAAAAACCTAATCCCACTGCAGACTGACAGAGTCTGGCTCTCGGGAATGCCCTGAGTTACAGAACAGAACTTCCCCCCAGGATTGTCTGTCCTGCTTTGCTTTTTAACCTTTTCTTGTGATGTGTGAGTTCACAGAGTGAATTGGTTTTCTATTCAAATATTACCAGTCTGTGTCCCGAGATTGAGCCCAGTTCCCACGCTGTGTGGCACTCTCCCTGTCCCACCCTGTGCTTCCCATTTCCATTCTTCCTTTCCTCCAACCTTTCCTGCCTACGGCAGCAGCGTTCTGTCCCTGAGAAAACATTACACTTTGATCTTGAATGGGTGATTCTTCTGAGGTGTGCGTCCCTCCCCGGCATTATTGATCCCTTTATGGGCCTGTCATTGCACTGAAAGCTAGGGCATGGAATGACTTCTGCCCCAGGCTTGGAGCGGCCATGGTTCTGGGGAACTCTACTGGTCCCTATGGACCAGCATGCCTGGATTTGCACTACGATTTTGAGTTTTGCTCCACACTTTTCTCCCACTCTCTCAGGAACCTTCTGTGGTGATTCTTTTCCGAGTGGCCAGCAGGAGTAGTGGGGCACCATCTAGTTCTTCAGGGCTCAGGGTCATTGAGGGTGGGATTCACAGGCCATATTAGTCAGTCTTAAGTTTCAGCAAGCAAGGATGTGTCATCTGCATAATGTAGGTGGTTAATGAGTCTTCCTCCAATCCTTATGCCACATTCCTCCTCATAAAGCCCAGCCTCCTGAATTATGTGTTCTGCATATAGATTGAGGATGCATCCCTGACACACTCCCTTCCCGATTTTGAACCATGTAGTGTTCCCCTGCTCTGTTCTGAGGACTTTTCCTGGTCCAGGTGTAAGTTTCGCACAAGCACAATCAAGTGTTCAGGAATTCCCATTCTCCTCAAGGTTGCTGTTGTTATGTGCCGTCAAGTCGCTTGCAACTCATAGTGACCCTATGTACAACAGCCCTAAACTCTGCTCTGTCCTGTGCCAATCACACTGTCTCCAACACACCCATCCTGATTACCCCAGTCACTGAATCAATCTACCTCATCCCTCC
>NW_006399876.1:6348562-6357089 GCF_000299155.1 Elephantulus edwardii
ACCACAGCTCAAAGGCATCAATTCTCCTTCTGTCCTCCCTAGTCATTGTCCAACTCTCTGATGTATAAAAAGTGATTGCAAAGACCATGGCCTGTATCAGACGCACCTTAGTCTCCAGAGAGATACCATTGCTCTTCAGTACTTTGGAAAGGTCCCTAACAGCAGACTTTCCCATTGCAACACGTCTTTTAATTTCCTGACTGCTGTTGCCAAGAGTGTTAGCTACAATTTATTGTGATCCACACAACTGAAACAGAGGAGGACCTGGAGCACTTGCTGCAGAAGATCAAGGGCTATAGTCTTCTGTATGGATTGAAGTTCAACATGAAGAAGAAAAAGATTCTCACCACTGAGCCAATTGGTAGCACCATTATGGATGGAGAAGAGATTGAGGTTGTTAACAATGACAGCTTGCTCAACTCCACAATCAACACTCTTGGCACCAGCAGTCAGGAAATTAAAAGACTAATTGTATTAGGTAAATCTGCTGTCAGGGACCTTTCCAGGGTGCTGAGAAGCAACAATGTCAGTCTAGAGACTAAGGTGTGCCTGATCCAGTCCATGGTCTTTGCAATTACTTGCTACGCATCAGAGAGTTGAACAATGACCAAGGATGATGAAGAAGATTGGATGACTTTGAGTTGTGGTGCTGGAGAAGAGTCTTGGACATATGACGGACAGCCAAGAAAACAAATAGATCTGTCTTAGAGAGGGTGAAACCAAGTTTCTCCTTGGAGGTTAGGATTTTGAAGCTCTGTCTCACATACTTTGGGAATGTGGTCAGGAGGGACCGGTCCTTGGAGAAGGACATCATGCTTGGGAGGGTGGGGGGACAGCGCAAGAGAGGAAGATAAGATGGATTGATACAGTAACTGGAGCAATGGGGTAGGTGTGTCGGAGTCAGTGAGACTGGCTCAGGACAGGGCAGGCTTCAGAGCTGCTGTACATGGTGACACAATGAGTCACAAGTGACTTGACAGCACATAACAACATTAGTCACGGGCCTATTAGGCTATTCCTTGGAGAAGGACATCATACTTGAGAAGGTAGAGGGTCAGTGAAAGAGGGAAGACCATTGACCAGGTGGACTGCCACAGGGCCTGGAGCATGAGTCACCATGGGTCCGAGCGTGTCAGAGAGGATGAGGATGGGAAAGGATGAGACAGGGTTCAGATCTGCTGTTCACAGGGACACTGTGAGTCACACTCAACCCGACGGCACCTAACAACAACAGCCCTTCAGGAGCTCTGGTGGACCAGCGGTAAGAAGCTGTGCTGTGACCTCAAAGGCACGCGGTTCGAGTCCTCCTGCTGGGAGAAGGATGGTCAATCTCCTACTGTGGGATTTACTGCCTCTGAAAACCCACTGGAGAGTCGGCTGTGGTCAGGTCCCACTCTACAGCACACACAGCAAGAAATCATTAGTCCTTAGGCTCATGGTCTTTGACTTTCCTCAAGCTTCTTTGCTACGAGTGAACAGAGACCAGTAGTTGCACCTTACAAGGCCAATCACAGCTCCTGGCTAACACACTGATCTCTAGCCAGCAAAACAGGACACAGAACATGGCCATAGAACAAACTATGATGTCCCGAGACTTGGTCCGGAATCCCAGGCTCTCGTCCCTTCAGGATGTTCGGTTTCGGCTAAGAAACATTCATCTCCTGTTCCACAGGGTTTCCTCTACACCAGTCTTTCTGGAAGCAGGTCGTCAGGACTTTCCTCGGCAGTACCATCACATGGATTTAAAAAACCCAACTCATTGGAGACCCAAGATGGCGGCAGAGGCAGAGACAGTGTGGTGAGCTGCGGGAGCAGCAAACCACTTAAAGCAGGGCCATTATGTCCTACAGACTTCGGCTTATTGATAATTGAACACTTAAACAGTTGATGACTGGCCCTCAGTGAAGATCGAGGCTCAACAACAGGAACTCAAGGATTCCCAAGGAGGAATGGGTGAGTCTCGTGGCTCCCAACCCCCTCCCACAGAGCCCGCACCCCGCCGCATGGTCCCTGCAGCTCCGTGAGGCTTCCACAGCTGGAACCAATGGATTCCCTCACCCAGGATGGATGCTGGGCACCGGCCCTCCTCAAGACTGGTACAGTGAAGCCACCACACTGCTGCAAGGTAGACTTGTTCTGGAAAGAATTCTTGGAGCCAGGATGACAGCAGTGGGGGAAGCGGACACCCACCAGCCACCCACACAAGAGGGGCCGTGCACCCGCCGAGCGCTGGTGCGGCAGGGTGGGGGGGGCGTGCCCCCAATGGCCGCCCATGGTGGGGGGGGCGCACACCCCCAGCTGGCTGCCTGCACTGGAGGGGGGTGCACACCCCGCTGGCCACCTGTGTAGGAGGCGGGGGATGGGATACTTGCCCCGCCATCTGCAGGTTTGGGTTTCCTTGGACAGGCCAAAGAAGACTATTACCTATACAATGGATTGCTGAAAGTCACTGTTTGTCTGATGACCTTAACAGTGGCAGCATACACAAGAGGACCGACATCCTAAATGCACCACATATTTTGTTCTGTTGAATGCTTCTGAAAAAAGATGGTTAGACCTGGGGGGAGTCTGTTCACAATTCTCAGGTTCCCTTTGTCATATATAAAGGGGGAGGGCAGTGACACCTACTTCAAAATATAGTATGATCAGTTATGGGGGGTGGGTAAAAGTGGCAGTGCTGGAATTGGAGACACTATCCCTGACCACAGAGTCCTCAGTCAGGTGAGGGGACCAGACTGGGGTAGGGGCAATTGGAGGGCGAGTATACTAGCCAGCTCCTGGGGGCTGTTGCCCTGCTCGGGATGGGCTGCCCTCAGCCCCCAGCTTGGGGCGAGCCGTCGTGGCCCTCTGCCCAGGGCGGGCTGCCCTCGGCCCCTGGGTCGGGGTGAGCCGTCGTGGCCCTCAGGGTGAGCTCCTCAGTCCCCAGATTGTGCTATCTGATCTCTGGGTGGGGAAGGGGGGGGGGGGAAAGAATGCCTAGGGTATCCAATGTTACCTAGGCCACCTTCTGCCACCCTCCCCCCCACCCCAGTAAACCTGAAAGCAACACCCTCAAAGCCCTTCTATTTGTAACTCACAAGTTTGTTCTCTCTAGGTTTGCTCCCTTTCCTATAGGTAACCTTAACACTGAGTTTTACTCCAGAATTGACCCTGAACCCAGTGCCAGTGACAAAAAGGAAATACAACTGACAGCTAAGGAAGCAAAGGAGGATGGAGCCTCTGGGTTCAACCAGCCATCCCCACTGGACCCACCTGGAAAAACACTTTGCAGTCCAGAGGGGAGCAAATGACAGGAAAATATCTTCTAACAGAACAAGAAGGCAAGCAGCCTTAACCCAAGTTCACCAGTAAGGTGATAAAGTGTCCTCCCTTTCCCCTTCACATCAACGCCCCTGTTCAGCATGAAGAAGCCAGAGAGTCGGCATCCAATTCCCAAATCAATAGGACAGTTGGTTTAATTACCATTGGAAAATGCTTGTCACTCCTCTGTAGCATTTGGTCCCCACTGGACCCTCATCATTTCCTTCACCTGCTCCCCCCACCGACCAAACTGTGCAGCTCTGCAACTGCATCCTGGCCCATCCTCACCTTTATGCCCCCAACCCTCACCTCCTTGTACCCCTAATATATTTTTCCCAATAAAAGAAAAAAAAACACACCCAACTCATTGCTGTCAAATTGGAACTCTCACTTGTAGCTGACCCTCCTCGGGGTTTCGAGAGGCTGTAAATCGCTTAAGACATTTCCCATCCTCCTCTTACAGAGCTGCTGGTGGATTCGAACCGCCAGAAAGGTGATGTCTTTGCATTAACAGCACAGCTCCCTACAGCTTATGCCACCGGCGCTTCCTGGTAGGGACTTGAACTTCCACTCATAAGATCAGTGGTCCGGCACAAATCAACAGGTCACCCAGGTGTCTTGTTATAACACTCTTCCCATTAAATCTTTTATATGATTGTTGTTGTTGCAGATTCCCTTCGAGTCGAGCACAACCCATAGCAACCCTATAAACAAAAGGCCTGAAGCCCCTCTACAACTATTGACATTTATCAAAGTTCATAGTTTCTGGAGGCATGTTGCTTAGGAAGTGGATGCCACTCCTGCCTCCAAATTATATTTTAACAAAACATTTTTTATATAAAAAAGAAAGGAAAAAAATTCTAAAAAAAGAAGGAAAAAACCAAATCCAACCCACCATAGTGAGCGATCCCACCTCCCCTAGCCCTGGACAAAAGCTGAGTGATCCTGACTTCCCTGGGCCCTGGACAAAGGCTGAGTGATCCTGCCTCCCCTGGGCCCTGGACAAAGGGGGAGTGATCCTATCTCCCCTGGCCCTGGAGGAAGGCTGAGCTAACCGGCCTCCCCTCGGCCCTGAAAAGCGAAGTGATCCTGCCTTCTCTCAGCCCTGGAGGAAGGCTGAGCTAACCTGCCTCGTTTGGCCCTGAAGGCAGAGAGATCCTGCTTCCCCTGGAAGAAAGCTGTAGGTCATTACCGGAAGAAGATTACTGAAGCTGCCTCTCCTCCTGGGGAGTGCTTGGGTTACAGTCAGAGACAACAGCTTTTGGATTTCAATCCAACATTTCATTCACTGCATAAGCAGAAATCACACACACACACACAAACAATAACAACAACAAAACTCCCCACTGCCCACAGGTTGGGTCAATGCCATGATTTGCTATAGTTTGAAGCCTTTGAGCTGTGATGCTGGAGAAAGGCATTGAACATAGCATGCACTACCAAGAGAACAAACAGATCTGCCCTCAGGAGTGTGAAACCAAACTGCTCCCGGGAGGCAAGGATTTTGAAACTCTGTCTCACATACTTTGGGTATATTCTCAGGAAGGACCAGTCCTTGGAGAAGGACAGCATACTTGGAAGGGTGGAGGGACAGCGCAGGCAAGGAAGACCCTGGATGAGATAGTTTGACACAGTGACTGTCAATGAGGTCAGGCATGTTGGAGACAGTGAGATTAGCTCAGGATAGGGCAGGGTTCAGAGCTATTGTGCTTAGGGCCGACTGGACATCACAGAACAATAACGGCCCCATCTTTCTCCCACAAAGCTGTTGGTGGATTTGAACTACCCACCTCTAGGTTGGCAGCCAACATTTGATCTACTCCATCACCAAGGCTCCTTAGTATGATTTCTTAAAAAACATGCACGCGTTAAAGGGGGGGAAGTTTCTTCTCACCACTGTCTGCAGCTGTCATGACATTTGATTCAAAGTGGGGAAGAATTTGTAAAAACAGGACTTGAGGAAGGCAGCTCTCTGTTGGGAGGCCGACTCGGGGATATTTTTGGCCGGTGGCTGGATCCCGGAACTCCCCGGGTGTCTGGTTCCGGAGCTTTTCATGACGATCCCGGACCCAGTTCGCCAAGGCGGGCAGCTGCAGTCCGCCTCCGCGCACGGGAGGAAGGCGCTGACCACAGGTGTCCCCACGGCCACACCGGACCTGGTGAGCTGGGCGACAGCAGCTGGGCTGGGAGGGGCGGCTCCTGTCCCCAGATCCGTCTCGCCCTGTCCCCGCGGGGCTGGGAGATGGCCAAGCCTGGTGCTGGGAGGGGCACGCGGTCAAGGCCAGCCGCTTCGTATGGGTGGAACCCAGGCAGGCAGGCGACAGGGCACAGAGCAAGGAAGGAGGCGACCTTGGAGAGGGACCTGCAGTTCTGGGGAGCGGAGGGAGGGCATGTGGGGTGAGGGTGAAGGCCCAGCCTTGGCGGAGTGGGGGGGGCGGGAAGAAGGCCATGTGTTGGGAGGGACAGCAGAGTCAAAGCAGAAGCAGCTGGGCAGGTGGGCTCTAGTCCTGCCCCCATGAGCACAGCGAGATCAGGCCGGGATTAACTAGCCCAAACCAGTCACCAGCCGACCCGCTGAGTGCCAGAGTAGAACTGTGCCATTAGGTTCTTTATTAAAGTAGATCGCCAGGCCTTTCTTCCGGAGTGCGTATGAGCGAACTAGCCAAGTTTTTTTACTTGAAGGCCAGAGGGCCAAACCACCAACTCTTAGCGTCAAAGAAATGTAGGTTAAAGGGATTCCTTCCCACGACCCTTTGAAGTTAGAAAGAGCCTCCGCTCAGCGCTGCAGGGACACGCCTGCGCCGCGCCTGCGGAAGGGCGTGGGCGCGGGTTCGCTTCTCCCGAGGGGCAGTTCCGCTGGCGATGTCCGCCGGGCGCCTGTCCCTGCCTTCTGACCTGGTGACTTCACTCTCAGGATTTGTTGGAGGGAAGCATCTCTCTAAGAAATGTTCACTGGCCGCTGCAGCATTTTTTTCATTTGTGAAGGTGAAAACTGGGTAGCCTGCTGTTCGTTGGTGGCCAGTGAAATGAATCAGGCAAACGCTTTAGCGGTGGCGGTCAGCTGTGTGCCCTGTCCACGGCCCAAGCCAAGTGACAGTGGTGCCACAAGCAGCACAAAGCCTGAGGTGGCACCGCTGCCGCCTGGGAAACACGAGACCGAGCGGGCGCGGGAGAGGGCGCGCGAGAGGGCGCGCGGGGCGGAGCGCACAGGGCTTCCGTTTTCCCTTCTAACCTTTCCAGGGTGAGGAGCAAGCAACACAGAGAAAACGCGGCTTTCCGGAGAGCCCGGCCTTTGTTCACCCAGCCAGTGCATTTACCGAGCACCTGCTGTGTGCAGGGGCCGCGCGCCTGGGGGACTGCGCATAAAAACCCTCCCTGCGTTTGGGGACGCAGAGCACCCCCCACCCCCACCCCCCCGCCCCCAGATCCACAGGTGCTTCCAGCCTCCCTGATCGAAGCAAGGGCCTCCAGGTGATCTCACGACTGCCTTTTCTGCTGCTTGCTATCTTCCAGGAGACGGAATCTGTATTTTTAAAGTTCCACTCCAGGGAGACTTTTTTTTTTTTTTTTTTTAAATCCCAGCAAGGCGAGGAGAGGTGTCAAAGTCCCCCTGCACTCCAGTCAGTTCTTAGCCCTCGCCCTGCTTCCTCCCAAATTCAGCAGCTGACTGACCTCTGGGCCTTCGCACCACAGAGCACTCTCCTCATAAGTCACTGATGACTTTGAAACCATTGTGGTAGCCACAGTGTTGGTCCGTTTTGGTGAGGGGCTTCCCTTTTCCAAGTAAAAAGTATTTTAATGAAATGTACACATGCAAAGATCTGGGAGTAAATGAGCCAAAAGCTTCTCTCAAGTGCAAACCTGTTAAGAAATTCAAGCCTGTAGTTGAAATATGAAGGATTCTATGAGCACAGTATTGAATGATGCAGGAAACATTTTTTTTTTTAAAAAGGTGGAAGGAATCCATTGCACCAAAAAGAAGTGGATATTTCCCTATGACAGGAAGCAGCATATGATGAACAACTGAGTGCAGGAAGAAATCCAAGCTGTGCTGACAGCGCTGGCAAAAAGCAGGGCTGCAGGAATTGAGAAATACCAATTGAGACGTTTCCACAAGTAGATGTAAAGCTAGAAGTGCTTACTTCTCTATGCCAAGAAATTAGGAAGACAGCTACTGGGCCAACCCACTGCAAGAGATTTATATTTGTGTGCTTTTCAACAGAATGCCAGACTGTATAACAGTGCCATCAATGTCACACATAAGTAAAATCTTGCTAAAGATTAAACAAACAAACAAACAAAATACGGTTGCAGCAACACTTCGCTAGGGAACGTCCAGAAATTCAGGCTGAATTCAGAAGATGATGTGGAATGAGAAACATCATTAGCTGACAGCAGAGAATACCAGAAAAATGATTACTTGTCTTTTATTAACTATGTTGTTGTTGTTGTTATGTGCCATCGAGTCTCTTGCGACTTGTAGTGACCCAAGAGCTCTAAACACCGTTCTATCCTGTGTCAACCTAGCCATCTCAAACACATTCATTCCCACCACTGCAGTCACAGAATCGATCCATTTCATCGAAGGTTTTCCTCTCCGCTGCCCCTCCACCCTGCCAGACATGACGACCCTCTCCAAGGACCAGTCCCTCCTTGTAACACGCCCAAAGAATGTCAGGCGAAGCTTCAAAATCCTTGACTCCAAGGAGCATTTCAGCTTCACCTTCTACAGGACAAACCTATTTGTTCTCTTAGCAGTCCATGGTATATTCAACACTCTTATTAACTATACAAAGGATTATAAATTATGACTTTTTCTGTCTTTTTAGTCCCTTGCTATGTAGCTGAAAGTCGCATGCTGGATAAGGATGACAGAAGAGTTGTTTTGAATTGTGGTGTTGGGGAAAAGTCCTGAATATCGCATGGACTGTCAAAAGGACAAACAGATAAGTCTTGGAGAAGCTGCAGCCAAGCCAACGTGGGAATGAATAGCATCACCGCAATGGGGCTGTGTGTCCATTAAATTAGGCAATACTTGAAGGTGTGAGCAGGTTAAGTGCATTTGTGACCTATGCATAATGAGCTCGTTTTATACATGGGGGAACTGAGGCTCACAGAATAAGGTCTCTCGATCAGCAGGATGGAGACTGAGTACACCCGTGGGAACCCAAGATTTCTCCCACTCGCACACCCCTCTGGGCCTGGGCTGCCCACGTCCCGCCTCTCC
>NW_006399876.1:6357334-6378844 GCF_000299155.1 Elephantulus edwardii
GTGCTGCCTTGGCTGCCTTCGCTGCCCGCCTCCACCCCGCCATCGCTCGCGCTGCTGCCGAAGCCATCACCGCTGCCGAACCGGGCCCTTGACTCGGTGAGGCCGGCAGGGCGTGACCCCCGCCGTGGGGAGCGGGTGGGCGCCGCCCTACAGCCGGAGGCTGGACACTGCGGGGCGGCGGGGGTCCCTCCGGAGCCGGGGCGCGGGGAGACCCCGAGGATTGCCCCCCGACGGCGGGGACAGCAGGTTGCACCGAGGCTTGAGCGGGGCAGGGTTCCCCCCCCACCTGCGGCAGATAGAGGTCTTCCGTCCGGCGGGTTCGCGGCCCGAGGGCTGGTCCCCGGCGATAGCAGGAGGAAGGCTCATCCGCGGAATTACGGGGTCCTCTCGCTAAGGCCTGGTAGGGGGCCTCGGGCGCTTTCCTTTTGGCCTGCCCTCTTCCTCCGGGTCGGGGGTCGGCAAACAAGTAGGGCTTGTGTAGCTGCGGGAAGGATGCTCTCTGGTCGGGATACTGGGGGCGCCTCCAGCTCCGGTCAGTGGGAAGACATCGCCTTCTTACCCCTTAGGGTAGGAAAGGATGGGGTCTTGGCCCCACGGCAGGTCCCATGTGGCAGCCAGAGAGATCCTGGGCTAAAACTTGGGGAGCGCTTCCAGCTTGGGACCCCTTAGAGGAATGCGTGCGCCCTTACCCCCTGTCTCTTCCGTTTTCCAGTGAGAGTCCTGGGTCGGTGGTCCACTTGGGGCCTCACCCATGCGGTGGCGGGAGAGATGCTCATCCTGGCCTTGGCCTTGGCGGGGCTCCTTTGGCCAGCCCCTATTCCTGGGGCTTGTTCTTTCCCTGGAGAGGGCTGATCTGGGTCGGGTAGCCTAGCTGGCAGGCCAGTTGCTGCACAGCGAGAAGGGATGCTCAGCCGGCCCTTGGCGGGGTGCCACTTACCCGCGCCGCCCCCGCAATGCAGCGGTGGAGACACGCCCTTGGCCAGGGGAGTCCAGGAGGCTTTACAAAAAAGGGTGGGGGCTGTGGCCGGGGGTCCCCGCTGCCGAGTGTCCTCTTGCCCTACTCCATACAGTGCTGGTCCGGGCAGGTGATTTGGGGCAGGTGGGTGCCAGAGCCTGCCAAGGGTTGGGCAGGGGTGACACGTGACCAGGCCGCAGGGAACTTGCAGCCTGGGAACCCAACGATGTGGCCGCCAAGGGCAGGCAGATGGGCAGGTGGGCGGGTAGGAGGCGGGCAGGGGCCGAGGCAGGGGGACTTTTCCAGGAGACAGAAACCCATGTCTTTCCTTTTACTTGGAAAGGCTGTGAATTGGTCTTTCTAGTGTGAATCGGTGTTTGGAAAACAAAGATGAAGGTGTCTTTTAACTCCTAAGAGTTAAGCACCCCACGTAATCACTGGGTTAAACACAGGACAGAGTTAATCTTTTTCCAACTGCGGAGAGGCTTTCTGCTCCTAGGCGCCCGCGAGTGAAAGAACCGCGAGTCGTTTTCAGTAGAAAGCGGGTAACTTCCTAAGTTCCTGAGTAAAATGAAAATCAGGTTGAAAAGTGTATTTTGTTACAGCATTTTCTTCCATGGGCGTAGGTTTCTGGTCATTCCAGATATTCAAGCGTATTTATTTCCTTCTCAGCCACAAACCAAATTAAAAAAAAAAAAAAATGGCTGAACAGCACTGGTCCTGTATTTATGCCAGCAAGCATCATCCTGTTTCAGACTTCTTAGTGTGACTGTGGGGAGTGAGCAGAGCTAGGACATGATGTTGATGCGGCCCTGAGATTCCTGCCCTGGCCGGGAGTGGCTGGCAGGCTGGAGATGATCTTGGGAACTGTGCGTCTTTGGATGTGTATGAACCGAATTTAGCATTCAGCTTTGCCTGGGTTTTGCCTCTGTACCAGTCTGTGGGCTGTTTTTCTCATGTAAATTACTGGTTTCCTGCAGTGAAAGATGGCTGGACTTGGCCTTGGCACAGCAAACTGTCTTTAGTTAACAGGTTCTATTAAGATAACATGCCGTTCACACACTTGAAAGTGCACATCTCAGAGTTCCTGGAATACTCACAGATAGGCTGGGCTCCATTTTAATGAGTTCCCACTCATAACTCAGCGTTTAATAAAAAGACATGGAAACAGAGCCAGCATTTTCAGAAGTGATCATACAAGCCGGCCTCCTGCACAGTCCAAATAACCTTTCAATTTTGTACTCATAACAAGCCGCCGGGCCTTGGAGGGGAAGCGGATAAAACTGGCATTCCTTCCCCCGGCTGCTGCCCTTGGCCCCATCCCGACGACAGAATAGTGGCCACACAGCGGTCAAGTGCCTGGGGCCGCCAGGAAGTGTCCTGGGGCCAGAACCTGGGTTGCCCAACCCTGGCCCGGCTTCTCATTCATAAAAACACCGTTAATTTTTCGCTCGGGAGCGCGGTGCCAGCTGCACGGTTCGAGCTGCGCAGGGGCGCGCTCGTGGCGCACGCTGGAAGCTGCGCCTCCCTTTACAGTTGGGTCCATCGGGGTCTCTCGGGGAGCGCACAGCCCTCCCTGGCCCCACGGCAGTCGGGGCCTTGCAGGGCCTTGCCCCTGGGGCTGTTTTGCATGGTCCCCGCGGTGGCCGCAGCCTCCTGCGGAAGCGTCCTCTGGGCACGGCCGGTGGAACCGGATCTGAGCGCCGGGAGGCAGCAGCCGGGGGCGGGGCCGCGCGCTAACCTTTCCCCTACTTTTCTCCGCCGTCACGTGACGCGGGGGAGGGGCCGCGGCAGCGGTGGCCTGCGGTGCCCTTGGCGGGACAGGGCGGCCTGGGCAGCCCGGAGGCGCGCGCCTGGGGAGGCGGAAGCGGGCGCGCACGGGCCCCAGGCCGCCTTGTGCACTTTGATCGTTTACATTTTTTCCTTTGTTGTAGAAAATGTTTAGTCACTGTGTACGGTTGTTGCTGGCAGGCCCAAGTTTCCAGGGCGGGTGGAGGGAAGGAAAAGCCAGAATCAAAGGCTGCAGACATACTTTTAAAGTGCTTCTCGGGCATTTAAGGAAGCCCTGGTGGCCTAGTGGTTAGGAGCGCGCTCCACCGCAGAGACACGTGGTTCCAATCTGCTCCCTGGGAGAAAGATGTGCAGGCAGTCTCCTCCCATGCTCTTTACGCCTCTGAAAACCTGCGGGAGGGTCAGCCGTGAGTCAGTTCCCGCACTTAACTCAGGGTACACAGCAATACCAAGGCATTTACCAGGAAACCTGGTGGCATGTTGTTTTTGTTCGGTGCCCTCAACTCACAGCTGTTAGATACAAAAAACGAGTAAAGCTGTTCCCAAGAAAGGAACAGGCCTTTATTGCTCCATGGTCTGAGAGGGACGCCAAGTGACTTTGCAGAGAAGGCCAAAATGGCAGTCAAAGTCGCTTTCTTTTTATAGGGGTTTATGGAGGACTAGGGAAGATGGTGTTTTAATCAGAATTTGAGACTGTTAATGAACTTGGGTGTGGGCTTTTGTGATTAGGCCCAGAGCCTTATCAGGATCCATTGTCTGATCTGGTCTCTGGTCTGGTCGCCTCAGACATTATCAGAGTTCTTCAAAGAATGATCAAGCCTGGGACAGTCTTCCTCCAGCCCCTGGCCATGACCGTGACCCTCTGAACGACAGACCTGAATGCTGTCCTGTGTGGTCCTTATCATCTCTGATTTACTCAGCCCCGTTGCTACAAACACTGTATCCATCCACCTCGTGGAAGGTCTTCTTCTCTTTTGCTAACCCTTTAATCCTGCCTTTCTGGGCAGCATGTCCCTTTTCCAAGGGACAGTCTCTCCTGTCCACATGGCCACGGTGTGTAAGATGATGCATATTAGGAAAATCGTGGCTTGATGACAAAGGAAAACCTTTGTCTCTAAACTGACCATAGGCTCAGTGGTCAGTGGCTGGCATCCATCAGGAACACATGAACAGACTCCACCAATAAATGTTACAGCCTCAGAAACCAAAGAGTTGGTATAAACTTGACAGCACTGCATTTGGATTTTGGTGTAAAAACATGCTTTAAGGCACACTGGTTGTGCTGGGGTCAAGACATTGTACTGCTGACCACTGCCTTCCCTTGGAGAATGAGGGGGTAGTCTGCTTCTGTCAAGATTTACAGCCTTGAAAAACGCTGTGGGGCCCGTCTGCAGTGTCCTTCAGGGTCACCGAGTCCACTAGACGCTCTGGTGGGTCATGAATTTACATGCTGGGCAATTGAAAGTCACCAGTTTGAAACCACCAGCAGAGAGAGCAGAGTGGCACAGAGATTATGGCCCGAAATGGGATGGGAAGTTACCGCGGCTGCAGTGGGGTCTGTTTTGTTGTTGTTTTTTTCCAATGAGCTTGGCAGGGTACTTAAGACATTCTCTATTTGACATTTTTTTGTTTTGTTTTGTTTTTCTAATTGACATTTTAAAGAAACCTGCCCTTTCTTTTTTAGGGTTTTGTGGTGTGTGTTTTTTTCTCATCCTTATTTCCCCCCCCCCCCTATTTTCTTTTTCATAGTGTAAGATTAAATCGAATTCTGGTGACCTGCTGGTATGGAATTGCACTGCCAACCCAAAGAAAGGCAGGCAGTTCAAATCCACCAGCTGCTCCATGTGAGAAAGATGTGCAGTCTCCTCCCGTGTGATTTATTGCCTTTGAAAATCCGCTGGGTATCAGCAGTGAGTCTGACTCAAAGACACACCACAGCAAGAACATTAGTGAAAGTACGATGGTGCCCAACTTAGAAGGTGCACGGGAGAGCTCTCTGCCGAGTTCAGCTCCCTTGATTCCTGAAAGAGCCTGCGGTGCTGAGGGCCTCTTTTTAAAAACTCTGTCCCTTAACTCAAACCAGACCTATTGTCCTGACTCCTGGAGACCCTGTAGACAAGAACAGAACTGCCCTGGGGGAAGCTGGGGGTCCCCCGGGCCTGGATCCCTGTGTCCTGAAGAGCTGCTAGAATACTCAAACCTCAGAACACGTAACCACAGTGCTATCAAGGTCTCTCCACTTAAAACATTCCAGGAGTACTCTCTGTGTTTTAGCGTCTAATGTTTTGCTGCCTTTTGTAAACTCCACCTTTTACCTTGCACAAATATCAGCGGACATCGGGTCCAAGGCCATCCCCAGGCCACAGCCAACGTGACGTCGCTGGATAACGTGACCGGGCCACCAGTTCCAAGGAAGGGCCGTCTACCTTTGCCTTTATTCCTCATGACTTGTTCTTGGGCCCAGGAATGTGGGGAAGTTAATAATTGGAAGAAATTGCCCTGCTGGTAAGGTGTGCCCCTCCAGGGTGTACCTTAGGGTCATTGCCACTGCAAAGGCTTGGGAAACAGGGTAGGAGCTGCCCTGCAACCTCGGGATTGTACGGTGCCCCACGGACACTGTGTTCTTTAGGTGAAAAGGGAAGCATTCTTCCCGACTGCCTGTGCTGGTGTGAAGCCGTTCCCGGAACCTGAGCTTCACCCAGGAGCTTTCCCCTCCCAGTTGCAGTCTGGGTAAATCCTGCTGCCAAAATTGCTTTCAGATTCGCCTTCTCCTACATCTCTGAGCTGGAGAGAGCCTTGTGGTAAGGACCCAAAGGCACATGGTTCAAATCCACCAGCGACTTCACAGGAAAAAGACGGGCAGTCTCCCCCTGTGTGATTTACAGCCTCTGAAAATCCCAAGGAGGGTCAACAGTGAGTCAGTCCCACCTCTGCAGCACACAGCAGCAACAGTCCCATCCCTGAGAAGCCGCAGTGGCGCTGTTGTCGGTTCAGTGTTGGGCTGCTAACTGGAAGGTTGGCAGTTCGAACCCACCTGGTTCTCCATGAGAGAAAGCAGGGAGGCAGCCTGCGCCTGTTAAGATTCCCAACCTCAGAAACTCAGCGGAGGGAACATGAGTGGGAGTCAGGTCCTCACAGCACGGAGCAGCCGCCACGGGTTGTTGAATGAATGACAGAACGTCGCAGGCGTCCTTTCGCCCTCAGATTGCCGCTCCCTCCTGGCCGTGGGTCTCTCGGTCCACTTGCCTCCGAGCAGTCATTTAATTGGGGGGCTCTGGGGTGGAGAGCAGCATCCTCGCTCCGTCCTGATCGCAGAGCCCACTCTCTCACTCACTGGCCTCAGATCTGCTAGTGGCTTCTCTGGGGTCCCCAGCTCTTGACCCCAGATAGGGCCGTTTAGTTTCTGAGGGCTTAACCAGATACTCCTGAGTAACTGACTCACGGAGGCCCCCTCCCCTGGCGTGTGGCAGAAACAGGACTCTGCTTCATAGGACCTCGGTGGCCTTGCCTTCTGGGGCGAGCTCCACAGACCCTAGCTGGAGTGTTTGCACCAGCCAGGCTTCCCGTGGGGCTGAGCTTGTCCTCTCTCGAGTACCTGCTCACCTTAAAAAGAATCATTATAATGCACATTAGTCTTAAAAGCAAATACATAGTAACTTTAGAGAAGGTGTCATGCTATAATTAAAATTGTTGGGGTTTTGACTTTAAACAAAATAATTCTTTTGTAAAATATTATTGATCACCCTTGGAAAGAGTTACTGTTGAGACTAGTCCTTCTTCAGATGCAGTTAGACAACCGGAAGTGCAAGTTGTGTGAAACAAATCAAAATAACATTGTTGTTGATTGCTGTCAAGTCGAACACTCATAGGCGATCCTATGAACAAAAGGCCTGAAGCCTTTCTATAACTATTGTCTTTTCTCTCCAAGTTCATAGACTTTCCAGAGGCATGTGGTTTAGGAAGTGGATACCACTCCTGGTTCCAAACCTGTCTTAAACTGGGAGCTCCATCACTGTCCACAATGGGCAGCCATTATGGCATTTGACACACATACCCCAGTGAATGAGGTTTTAGCGTCACAGCGAACCAGATTACCTCAGTGCAGCAAACTGACAGAGGGGTGCTGTACAAGAATGTTCCTCCAAAATAAAAGAACACTAGACCCTTGGGCCCAACTGACTTCTAAATACAAGCCCCCCCCCATATATATGTTTATTTATATATATATGTGTTTATATTTTTATGTATATATTTATATATACATACACACACATATGTATATTTGTTGTTGTTGTTACGTGCCATCGAGTTGCTTGCGACTTTAAGCGACACAATGTACAACAGCCCTAAACCCTGCTCTATCCTGTGCCAATCTCACTGTCTCTGATACACCCATCCCCATTACCCCAATCACGGAATCAGTCCACCTCATAGAGGGTCTTCCTCTCCTGCACTGTCCCTCCACCCTCCCAAGCATGATGTCCCTCTTCAAGGACGGGTCCCTCCTTACAACATGTCCAGAGTATGTTAGACCAAGCTTCAGAATCCTTGCCTCCAAGGAGCAGCCTGGTTTAACCCTCTCTAGGCTGAACCTGTTCGTTTTCCTAGCAGTCCATCATGGTACATTCAATATTCTTCTCCAGCACCACAGCTCAAAGGCATCATGTCTCCTTCTATCCTCCCTAGTCATTGTCTAACTCTCTGATGCATAGCAAGTGATTGCAAAGACCATGGCCTGTATCAGACACACCTTAGTCTCAGAGTGACACCATTGCTCTTCAGTACTTTGGAGAGGTTTCTTTTCCATTGCGATACGTTATCTAACTTCCTGGCTGCTGGTGCCAAGAGTGTTGACTGGGAGCCAAGCAAACTAAAGCTGTGAAAATATATATATATATATATAAACAAAAGGCCTGAGGCCTTTCTATAACTGTCATTGTTTCTCCAACTTCATAGAGACAAAATAGTCAAGGGTTAAATGTCAGCATTAGCTGAGGCAGCAGATGATGGGAGCGGTGAGGGGGCCACACTCCTGGGGTGCTTGTGTTGACAATGGGCAGCTACGGCTGGAAGGGTACAAAGGTACGCCTTTGCTTTGTGTGAGGTATCAGGGAGCTCTGGTAGTCTAATGATAAGGAGCTGTGCTGCAATCCCAAAGGCAGGCAGTTCAAATCCACCGGCTGCTCCCCGGGAGGAAGATGGGCATTCTCTTCCCATGTGATTAAACTGCCTCTGAAAACTCGCTGGAGGGTAAGCTCTGGGTCAGTTCTGGCCTGACAGTACACAACAACAACAACAACAAGAAGCATTGGAAGGTGCCCTGGTGGGACAGCAGTTTTAAAGCACGCAGCCCAAGCAGAAAGGTGGATGTGTCTGCTGCTTTGTGGGAGATGTGGCATTCCACTTCTGTGAGGAGTTACAGCAGGGAGATTCCTGAGGGGCTGTCCTGTCTCCTGCAGGGCCGCTCTGACTCATAATGGACCCTGTGGCAGTGGGACTGAGGTTTGCTGGTTGGTTTGCATATTTTATATACTAGGAGAAGTTGCTGGGTGACGGACTGGCTTGATGTACTTAATGAGTTGACAGTTTGAATCTAGCCTTGGAAGAAAGGCTTGGTGAGCTGCTTCCCAAAAACCCAGCCCTTGGAAAGCCTATGGGGCACAGTTCAACTCCGGTAAGTGGGTCAGAACCGGCCCAATCAGGCTGGGAAACAGATAGATAGCAGGCTGAGAAATTCCCTCCAAGTCACTGGCTGAGTAGGTGACAGAGCTGGAATTTGGCCCAAGTCCGCGCTACAAAGCTTGTCCTCGCTCCGTCCCCCAGGCCTCTTCCATCCGGCAGGTGACACTGACTCAGCCCCTGGGCTCTGCAGAATCTCCACTTCCTCCTCTAAGCGGTGGCAGGCACCTCTCCTCTGTCTCATGGGGCTTTTATGGGGATCCAGTCAGGGATCAGATCCAGAAGGGGTTCTGAGGGTGTGAAGTGAATCGGATAATCGGGTTATTTTCATCAGGTTGATTGTGGCACGGCTTGACCCCCTCAAGTGGGGTGGAACTGTTCCGGAGGATGTCCCGGGTGTAATCTTTGTGAGCAGATTGCCACATCTCCCTCCTGTGGCGTGTGGCTGGGGGTTCGAACACCGGCCTCTCAGTTGGCAGCCAGGTGCTTTTAACCACTGCACTATCAGGTCTCCGTGGAACAAACCAGTTGCTGGCTCACCCAGACTGCAGGTGAATTTTAGGGATATGACTGTTTTGTTGTTGTTACGACTTTAAAAAAAATTTTTTTTTTATTTTGTATTGGTTTGCTTACAAAGTTCTCATAACATCATATTTCCCAGTGTTCTTCTCATTCACATCGTGTTTTGTATAACCATTCCCATGCGTTATGGTTCATAAAATTAATCACCACTGGACTATGCCCACCATTCTTCTGTCTTCTCAGGTCCACGTTGGATCTTTCACATTTCCCTTACCCTTCCCTCCATTCACCAGATTGTGCCCCTCGATGATCTCACCCCCCTACCCATCCTCCTCCTCTGCTCCCACCCCTTCTCCCCATGGGGCCACTTTCATGTTTTACTAGTTATCCTTCTGTTTTTACAATAATGAGGGACGTGACTTTCTGGTTCTGCTTTTTAACGATTGGAACATTTGTGTGTGACACGTGGGGTCACCTGAGTCGGGATGGAGCTGGTGACATCAAGCTTCATGTCCTTGGCTCGGTGGACAGCACATGGATCAGGAAAGGGTCCTGGGAGTGATTAGGACAGATGCAGGCTCTTCCCAGCAGACTGTGGGCCTTTGGCTGTGCTGTTTGCGAGGCTGGAGTTAGAAAGGCGGGTGGACAAGGAGCCCGCAGCCCAGTAGCTCCTGGGTGCACCCAGGCCAGAGAATGCATTGTCTGAGCTGGCCACAGGCCTGTTGCCTCTGCTGCATCTTGGGGTTTTCTGATCCTTGGCGAATTTTCCCATTTTTTTCCATTATTAAGGTTGCATTTTTCTAGGTATCCATTCTTGTTGAAGTGGAGCTACAGTTGTGTTTGAATTTGCTTTCTTTCCACGGGGCTCTCCTGGTGCAGAGTTAGGTGTAGGGCTGCTAGCCAGAAGATCAGTGGTTCAAACCAAGCAGCTGCTCCTCCAGAGAAAGGGGAGGCAGTCTGCCCCCTGACGCTGTGCCGTCTGGGACACCCTGGGGGCTCCTGCTCTGTCCTGCCGGGTCGCAGGGAATCGGAGTCAATCTGAGGGCCGCGGGCTTGGGCTTTTATTTGGTTTCGTTTCGCGGAATTTTGAAATGTGGACATTGTGTTGCATTGAGAACTGCAGGAGAAAGTGTGGTGACAGGGACTTTCCTGCATAACCAGCTCTGACCTGCCTTGTTTATCCCGTGCACGTGAAAGGTTTCATGCCACGCTTCACTGCATCATCCAGATCACACCCATGTCAGTGGTGGGTTGGAACTATGAGGTGTTGCTTTTAAGAAATGAATCTTTTGTTCTCTTTCGAGCATGACACCTCGCAAGAAATATAAGGTGAATTTTGATGCTAATTTTCTTGCTTTTAAAGTTTGTTGTTGTTGTTATGTGCCATCGAGTCGCTTGCAATTCATAGAGCCCTAAACGCCGTTCTATCCTGGGCCAACCTCAAGTTCTCAAACAGACTCATTCCCTCCACCCCAATCCAGAATCGATCCATCTCTCATCGAGGGCCTTCCTCTCCTGCGCCGGCCCTCCACTCTCCCAAACATGATATCCCTCTCCAAGGACCAGTCCCTCCTTGCAACATGCCCAAAGTATGTCAGACGAAGGTTCAGAATCCTTGCCTCCAAGGAACATTCTATTCTGGCTTCACCTTCTCCAGGAGAAACCTGTTTGTTCTCCTAGCAGTCCATGGTATATTCAGCACTCTTCTCCAGCACCACAGCTCAAAGGCATCAATTCTCTTTCTTTCATTCCTAGTCACTGTCCAACTCTCTGATGCATAGCACGTAATTGCAAAGACTATAGCCTGGATCAGGCGCACCTCAGTCGTTGCTCTTCAGTACTCTTGAGAGGTCCCTCACAGCTGACTTTGCCAATGCAATTCTTCTCTTGATGTCCTGGCTGCTGTTACCAAGAGTGTTGACTGTGGAGCCAAGTAAATTAAAGCTGTTAACTCTCTCAATCTCTTCACCATCCGCACTGATGCTGCCAATTGGCTCAGTGGTGAGAATCTTTGTCTCCTTGATGTTGAGCTTCAATCCATATTGAAGACTGCAGTCCTTGACACTCTGCAGGTATTTTCAAATTAAAATACCCCCCAAAACACAAGCAAGCAAACAAACAGAAAAACCACAATATCAACAGCAAAACCCCACAAGCTCCATGTACTGCTGTCAGTTAAATCCCAGCTCCTTGCAGACCTGCAGGCCAGAGAAGCACCGCCCGCCAAGGGCGTTCCCAGGCAGCGGACGGCCACAGCCTCCTGCCAGGGAGCAGCTGGTGGGTTTGAACTTCTGACCTTTCAGTCAGCAGCTGAGTGCTTAACCACGGCACCACCAGCGCTCTTTCCAACCAGATCAGGGAGATGACAGTTATAGGTGTTCATGTATTTAATTCATTCAGAGCACAAGAACACAAAAAGCGTTTCATGGGAGGCGAGGAGGCTGTGTGCCCAGCAGAGGACGCAGAGCAGTGCCCCCGTATTTTGGCATCCCACCCCCGCTCCAGTCATCATCGGGGTAACAGCGGGAACACTCACTGTTTACTCTGGAGGGACGTAAGGCACCTTGGGGGACCTGGAGGAATCCTGAAAGCATTCCACTGAGGGAGGTGAGGCATAAGAGTCAGGTCAGCCTGTTTCTGGAAGAATCTGGGATAGACAGATGAATTAGAGAAAACCATCTAAGAGCAAAGGGCCGTGGCGCAGGGGACTAAGTGTTGGGATGCTAACCTCAAGATTGGTGTTTCAAATTCATCATCTGCTCCTCTGGAGAGCAAGGAGACAGCCCACTTCTGTAAAAATGGTCGTTGGGTACCTTAGAGTTGGAACCAACGCATAGCTGACCCTCTGGCAGCTTTTCCTCCTGGGAGGAGATTGCCCAGCCTTCTCCCGCGAAGCCGCTGGTGGCCTCGAACAGCGAGCCTTCAGGATTACAGCGCAGCCACCCGCCAGGGCTCCTCTGTAAAGATTACAGCCTCAGAAACCCTTTGGGGAGAAACCCTCTGGGGCAGATCTGCTCTGTCCTGCCAGGTCCCAATCGATCGGGCAGCCAGGGCTGGGAGGGGAAGTTGCTGCTTAGGGGGCACTGTGTTCTCTGAAGGGCAGTGGGGGATTTGGAAAAGGAGAGTGGGGCTGTTTGCACAGGCTGATGAAGGTAACCAGTGTCCTGGAGTTGGTTGTGTTAGGAGGGCGGAATGGGCAGATGTTTGTCGGACAGGAAACCTGTGCGAGATGGATCCCACTGGACAACATTGATTTTTGAGTTTACACATTGAATCAGTCTTTCATATTATTATTTATAGACATTTTGTTTTATAATATTAATTGCCATTGACTAATAGAATTCATTAATAACAATGCATCAGAGAGTTGGACAATGACCAAGGAGGATAGAAGGAGAATTGATGCCTTTGAGCTGTGGTGCTAGAGAAGAGTATTGAGAATACCATGGACTGCCAAGAAAACAAACAGATTCGTCCTGGAAAGGGTTAAACTGGGTGGCTCCTTGGAGGCAAGGATTCTGAGGCTCCGTCTAACATACTTTGGACATGTTGTGAGGAGAGACCGGTCCTTGGAGAGGGACGTCATGCTTGGGAGGGTGGAGGGACAGCGCAGGAGAGGAAGACCCTGCTTGGGAGGGTGGAGGGACAGCGCAGGAGAGGAAGACCCTCTATGAGGTGGATTGATTGAGTGACTGGGATAATCGGGATGGGAGTGTCAGAGACAGTGCGATTGGCACAGGACAGAGCAGAGTTTAGGGCTGTTGTGCATAGGGTCGCTATGAGTCACAAGCTACTCGACGGCACATAACAACAACAACAACATTAATAACAATGTCTAATAAACCCACACTGTCGAGGATGACCTCCAAAGTGCCAGAAAGAGCAAGGATGTCAGTTTAAAGATGAACGTGCGCCTGATCCAAGCCTTGGTTTTCAGTTGTTTCATTTGCATCTGGAAGTTGGACCGTGAATAAGAAAGACCGAAGAAGAACTAAGCCCTTTGAACTGTGGTGCTGGAGAGGAGTCCTGAGTACCCCTGGTCAGCCGAAGGAATAAATAACTCTGCCTGAAGGACGTGCAGGCAGAGTGCGTCTTAGAGGCAAGGGGGGCTGAAATGTCATCTCACAGACTTTGGGTATGTTGTTAGAAGGGGTCAGTTCTTGGAAAAAGACATCATGCTGGAAAAGGTGGAGGGTCAGAGAAAGGAAGGGAGCCCCTCAACGAGATGGGTGACGACAGCAGGGGAGTGAGTGTGACAGAGATTGTGAGGATGGCGCCGGACGGGGCGGGGTTCAGGGCTGTTCACGGTTGACCCAACGGCGCCTGACCACCGCAGAGCGCTCCTCAGTGCTGGACATCGCTTCTTGTTGTCCTTTATTGGTGGTGGTGGGGAATTGCTGTCAGGTTGGAAATGACTCAGAGTTGACCTTCCCTTGACTTTCCAAGGCTGTAAATCTCACACGGAGGTGATTGCTCCTCTCTCTCCCCAAGAAACAAGGACTCCGGTTACAGCTCGTTTCCCTGTGGGCAACGCCCGGGGCCGTGGACTGCTTCATCTCACCTAGCACACCTTGGTGGAGACTGTTCAGGATTTCCCCCGCTGACCGGCTTTTCCCAGCCCCACTGTATAGATAGTTTTACCACAACTAAAATCACACCGAAACCGAAGGCCTCCTGTTGCACAGACTGATCGGAAGGAACCGGGGTAGGTCCAGAGCTTTCCCTGAAGCACTTTGTGACCACAAGGAGAGAAGGGAGAGTCATCTTTGGAGGGTCCTGTGACAGGCTGGCCCCAGGCCTGAAGGTTAAACTGTCTCTGCCTGCCCAGCAGCCCCCAAGGGGGCGAGTTCCTGGTCAGAGCTGAATAAGATCACCCCGCTTCTCAGGGCACGGGTGGGAGTCGAGCGCACGTCCCCTCCCTGGGTCTTGCCGAGGGAGGGAAGGAAGGGAGGGGAAAGCCGAGGCCGTGGGCTGGGCCTCTGTGGTGGTCTAGGGTGGTGGCCGTGCTAACCCAGCTGTCACTGTGGCCACGTGGCTCTCTCCTGAGGGTGGCATTTTCAGAAGCCCGTGGCTTGTGCACCGAGCAGGTGAACGGTGGCAGAGATGGCACCGGCCGGGGCTGGAGTTGCCACGATTTCACAGCTCCATGTAGTCACGCTCGCTTACGACACCCAGCCTATTGCTGCAGGTCCAGGAATCTGGAGGAGGACCTCCTAGGCCGTGCCTGCCACCTCGCCCAGGGGCACCACTGGCACACGTGGGTAAGCCCGTACCTGCCCACCGAAAGGTCGCTGGTTCAAAACCAGGAGCTGCTCCTTGGCAGAGGACGTGGCAGTCTGCTTCTAGAAAGACAGCGGCTTTGGGGACGCTGTGGGGCAGCTCTGCTCGGTTCTTCCTGCTAGGAGTTGCTAGGAGTCAGGACTCACATGGCAATGGGGGGTTTGGTTTGGAGCCTTAAACTGTGTTAGGGAGCTCTGGTGGTGCTCTGGTTAAACACTCAACAGCTAACTGGAAGGTTAGTGGTTCCAGTCGCTCTGAGGGAGAGACATGGCAGTCTGTTTCCACGAGGATCCCTGACTTCTCAACAACCCCTGTTCCCCCAGGCAGTTCTCGGATCTGTGCCGGCCTATCAGCTCCAGTGGACTGGCCGACAGCGCCTGTTACTGTCCAGGCTTGGGGGGACACTCCTCCAGGTGCCGCCAGGAGTGGACCCGTTCCTGGACGCGGTTTTCTCCATAGTGACCGGGTCGCAGCGGGAGCCGTTCACAGGGCTCACTGTCCAGGGGTTAGCCCAGCTGGGGCCGGCGAACACAGGCCACCTCAGCTGGTGTCTGCAGAGTGTTAGTAAGAGGAATGTTGTGCATCGCTTCTGAGGGCTCTGCGAGGGCTCCCGCATGCCTGCCTGCCCGCTGGGTGGGGAGACCTCCCCGGGCTTGATAGCTGTGTCCATAATTCCTTCTGCTCAGCTTAGTAGCAGACCAGTTCCAAGAGCTGAGAAGCCCACAGTGTCCCGAACATTTGATCTGCTGTACGTCTCCATGATTTCGGACATCAGCAGTTCCTCCTCTCGATCAGCTCCCCACTGCTCTGTGGCCCTTGGTTTCAGGGGTTCACTGGGAGTTTCTCCCAGAGACTCAGACCCCTCAGAGGGATGACTCAGCTGTGAGCGATGCGTCCTGGTGTCTCAGGGGCTGGAGCGTTGTGGACAGTCAGCTTCAGTGTCGCTGGAAAACCAGCCCTGAGGTCCCATGAGCCATGTAAGCCTCTGGAGGGTGGGGCACGAATCCCATCCCAGTCCTCAATACAGTAAATACTTCAGCACAAAACAGTTCATTGACAATCCGGAAAGACCCTTTGACACCACAAATGTGAACATAAAAGGTTGGCAGTTCACACCCATCCACTGGTTCCACGGAAGAAAAGTCTGGCCATCTGCTCTGTAAAGACCACGGTCACCTGGTCTTCACTTATCAGCACTTTGGGCACCAGCAGTCAGGAAATCAAAAGATGAGTTGCATCGGGAAAATCTGCTGTCAGAAATCTCGCCAAAGTGCTAAAGAGCAATGATGTCAGTTTAGAAACTGAGGTGTGCCTGATTCAGGCCATGATCTTCTCAATTGCTTGCTCCACATCAGAAAGCTGAACAGTGGCTGTGAATGACAGAAGAAGAATCCATGCCTTTGAGCTGTGGAGCTGGAAAAAGGTATTGAACTTACTGTGGATTGCCAAGAAGACCAACAAGTCTGTACTGGAAAGGGTGAAACCAGTTCGATCCTTGGGGGCAAGAATTTTGAAGCTCTGTCTCACATACTTTGAACATGTTGCCAGGAGAGGCCAGTCGTTGGAGAGGGACATCACGGTTGGAAGAGTGGAGGGTCAGTGCAGGAGAGGAAGACCCTGGATGAGGTAGATCGGCACAGTGTCTGCGGCCATGGGTCAGGTGGTCAGAGGCGGTGAGGTTGGCTCGGGATAGGGCAGGGTTCAGAGCTGTTGCTGTTACAACAACATCACCAGTAAACATCACCAGTACGCATATGGCCTACAAATGCTGGGTGTCCAGTGCGCACAGTTACGGAACCCAGCAGAGGCGTGGCGAGGGCCTCAGGAGCACAGCTGGCTTCCGCACTGGTACAGAGGTTGGGGGTGGATGTTTGTCCGACCTCATCGGACCGGCCTGGGCCTCATCCTCCCACCCGGTGACCTCAGCAGGCCAGAGGACTAGCTGTGTGTCTGCCCGTCCACATGTTTGCTGACTGCTGGGCCTCTGACAGCAGAGGCTCGGTGACAGTTCTAATCTGATGGTGTGTAAAGTCTGCTTTCTGGGAAATCCACCGTGGAAGGGGAGGTTTGTTGTCTGCCTTTTGCATCTGAGATGATTTCTACGTCTCCACTTTCCCAGGGGTGTTTGGACAGTTGGCAAAGCATGGCACACCTTTCACCGACTTCCCTGGCCCAGAGCTGTCTCCTGGCTGCCTCCAGGGGACGCTGCCTGCAGTGAAGGGACCAGGGCTTTCCCTTGAGGGGAAGTGGGGCCTCTGGGGACACTTTTCTTGGTCCTGTGGCTGGTTTTAGGATCTACAAACCACAGGCCTTGAGGAGAAAGGTTTTTAACAGGCTTTGATTGTGGGACAAGAGGATAGTTTATGTAATTCTCTCTCACACACACTGTCATCCAGGCAGAGCTAACTCGTAACCCACCCTCCAGTGGGTTTTCAGGAGGCTGTAAATCGCGTGGCGGGAGATTCCCTTCTGTCTGTCGAGAAGCAGCTGGTGGGTTCGCATAGTGAGGGAAGCAAGGGCTTTGGCTTATAAGGGCAGCTCCCCGCGGGCCACGCCAGAGCTCACGTGTCTAACGTGACTGTTAACAGAGACTCCACACGGGGCTGAGGAAACAGACACTCATTCCCACAGTTCAGGAGGCTGCAAGTCCAAGTTCAGGGCACCAGCTTGGGGGAAGACCTACTTTAGCTGTTGACTCAGGTGGAAAGCTCTTATCTCCTCTGGCCTCCGTGGGCCCAGCTCCCTGGCAGATGTCCATGGCCCTCACAGCAGGAACCCCGGGTCCGGAGGACGGGCGCTGGCGGTGGGTTCTTCCCTCCTGGAGGGTCTGAGGCCCCTCTGATCTCTCCCCACTTGTTTATTCTCTTGTCTCACGAGAATGAGTCAAGAACAACCTGGTTGTCTAGGTCGTCTGCGTTGTTAACGTCATCGCCTCGATCCTGCCTCGTGAGTGTCCTGTTGTTGTGGTGGTGGTGGTGGTTGTGCTGGAAAGTTGGAGCCGACCCACAGCTGACCCTCCAGCAGGTTGTGAGAGGTAGTTAATCGCACAGAAGGAGACTGTGCATCTGCCTCCAGCAGAGCAGCTGGTGGATTTGAACCACGCGCCTTTAGGATTGCAGCCCCGCTTCCTAGCACTGGGCCATCGGAGCGCCTCCGCACAGAGGTTTACATGTATGTCCTAGAGTGAGGAATATAGCACATTGCAAGTGAAAGCCAATGGTGTGATGCTCAAAGTTGTGGTCCAGTCAAGGGGACGCGTTTTGGTTTTCTTTGTGGATGGGGGCGGAGATGCAGCTCAGTCTGTAACAGGAGAGACACAAACTAGGCACAGAGCCGCTTGCCGACCTTGGACTTGGGGATTCTTCAGCAAGAACCTATGACCTCAGGGTGACATGCCTTTGAAGATGCCCCTCAGGGCCTGGGGGGACAGGCCAGAAGCGTGACCTCGTGTCCACCTAGCAGAGCCACACAAACCCCTCAACTTGCTGGATGGTGACAGACCTGGGCTCATGTCAGGGGTGTCACTTCTGGGGCCCCTCCCAGGCTCCCCCCGTCCTTCTCTGCATCTGTGTCCTCCCGAGTCCAGCACTTCCCAGCAGTTGTCCAGTACGGAACCCCAGGGAGGGCCGGGGCCCAGGTCTGCAGCCAGCAGCAGGTCAGGAGTGCCAGAGACCGTGGCCTCAAGCACCTCGGTGTCTAGACAGCGCAGGAGTGGCCAGCAGCTGTGTGGTCGGAGCCAACTCCATGGGCCCTGGCAACACCGAGTCAGGAGTGAGGACGAAGTTGGGAGCCCAGGCTTGTGGCTTGTGGCTGACACGTAGGGGCAGTGACCTCGGCACACCCAGCCAGCCTTGTCGCGGGCACCCCCAAGCTTACAGCTGACAGCTGAGGTGTAGCAGCCCTGGTGGCCAGGCTGCCCGGGCCACAGCTGGTCAGATGCGCAGTGACCGTGCAGCAGGAAGCAGGCGTGGCTGACTCCTGCAGCTGGGATGCTGGGGGCCCAGCCTGCTGTCATCCTCACGGGCCGAGACACGGGTGAAGTGATTAATCTTGAGGCCTGAGTAAGAGGGTTCCCCTTTATCTTTTCCCCAGCGGTCAGTTTGGCATTCAGTGTTGGAGTCCTGTCGTGTGGCCGCCTGATCTGACACAGGGACTTAACGGAGGGCTTTGCCCCAAGAAGTGGACAGTGCACTGTGGGAGATTAAATCGAGTTCACACTAAGGGGGCTTTGGAGCAGGTGTGAGTGGTGCGGCGACGGTGTGAGCTCAGGGCCCCCTCGGGCCCCTGGGAAGGGCTGTTTAAGCTCCGTTTCCAGGTGCTGTTACATCCCAGCCTGTGCTCCGTGGTGGAATGTCTGGGTTGTTTTAGAGGAGATCACCAGGACTTTCCTCCTAGGTGCCTCTAAATGGACCTGAATTGCTGGCTGGACAGGTAAGAGTCCAGCATTTACCCGTGTGCCGGCTTGGGCTCCCCGTGCCTGCAGCAAGCGGGGCAAGGAGCAGGGATTTCAGAGCTGTGTGAGTGGCTGAGCTTCGAGGTGGAGGGGTCCGCTACTGGAGCTGGGGAAGATAGAGGGGACAGCCATGCCACAGGGGCCTGGAGACGGGGATCATGGAAAACCAGGATAAATAGGTCATTGTTCTCAGCCTGTCCGATCCCAGCCCTTGTGTTTTTCTGAGCTTGGATTAGTATAAGGGGCTTAAGGGCTCTGCCGTGGGCCTGGGACGAGGTGACAGGTCTCCCTAATGCCCAGTGCTGTCGAGTGGACCGGGCTCCCAGCGACCCTGGAGGGCAGATGGGAGAGCCTCGTGGGGTGTCTGAGGCCCTTGTCTTACGGAAGCAGAACGTCTGCCCTTTGGCCTGCAGAGTGGCTAGTGGATCCGATCTGTTGGTCTTTCGGGCAGCAGCCACGTGTTCTAGCCACTGCGCCACGAAGCTCCACGTTCCTTTAATGCTCTTGCTGGGTGCCGGTCAGTTGTGTCCGACTCACGGTGACCCATGTGCCAGCAGCAGACCCTGCCCGGTCATGCGCTGTCACCGCTGGACGTGAGCCCATTGTTGTGCCTGCTGTTACAGGCCATCTCGTCCAGGGTCTTCCTCTCCTTCACTGACCACCTGCACTTGTACCCTCCAGCGAGAGCGGACCCAGAGCTGACCCTCCAGTGGGTTTTCAGAGGCTGTAAATTACAAGGGAGGAGACGGCCCGGCTTTCTCCCGCAGAGCTCTGCTGGACTTGAACGCGTACCTTTGTGTTAGCAGTACAGTTCCTTAGCCCTGAGCCTCTAGAGCTCTGTGCCCACAGTCGACGAGATGGAGGTCACCAGCCTTGACTTTAAGGAGCTCTCCTCTGGCTTGCACTTTTTCCCAGACAGGCTGACTGGTTCCGGCAGCCTGTGGTCTATGAAATCTTCGATCCTTGTCAGCCCTGGTTCTTTCTAAATGACTGCATGTGACATGTCACCAGTTTGGAGAGCAGCCTGGGGGTTGGGGCCCTGGGGGTGGCCCAGGTGGGAGGTGCAGGGCCCGTGATCAGACTCCCCAATGGGCAGGGTTCCCAGGCACCCCGACCTGGCCTAGCCTCACCCTGTGGGCAGACCTGTGTGTACGTCCCCCTGGGGAGGGCTGGTGTGTCCAGCCCTCAGCAGCCACACAGGTCGGGAAGTATGTGGATCACACGACCCAAGTCTGTGCTGTGTGCTGTGGGCTATCAATGGGCAGCGATGTTATGAGAAAACATTGGACCATTGTGGGAAAGGCCAGAGTGGACACAGACAGAGCACACAGTGTCGGCAGGACGTGCCTGCCCGGGGCCACACACCGACCGAGGCTGTGAAGAGCTGCAGTGGCCAGTGCAGTGACTTGAGGCCCGCTTGCCCGCAGATACTGCGTCCCGGACACCTGACAGACAGGGTCTGCCTTCAGCCTGTTGGGTGCCTTTCTACTCCAAGGTTGGCACCGGGGGGTCAGTGCCAACAGTGGCCACTTGTTCTTTACCCCAAGCCGCCCAGCAAGAACTGTTCTCAGGGTCCCTGTCCCAGCATCCAGCCTGACCTGTGTCCCCAGGAGGGCCATCCTTTGTCCTGACAGGGTGCCCCAGTGCCCTGGCCCTGCTGTGGCCCCTCCCAAGGTGTGCAGTAATTGCTCAATGAGGACTTCCAGAAGGGCCAGGCAGCACGGAGATGGAGGTCAGCCCCTTGCCTCATGCCCCTGGGTTCTCCTCACCTCTTTGTAAATGTTTTGAGTCCACCGTTTCCTGGAGGAGCCCTGGTGACTCAGTGGTTACGGCACTTTGCTGCTGGCTGAAGTTGGTGGTTCCCACGCAGCCGTGGAGACTGGACACCCTGAGGGCCGCTTCCCCTCTGCCCGTGGGCTCCCTGCGTGTTGGAACCATCTTAACAGCAGTGGGATTTCTCTTCCCTGATCTTTCTCACGTGGTAACTCCCTGGGGTCCTCGGTGGGTGCGACTGACCAGCTGAGAACTTCCAGGTTGGCAGTTCAAACCCTTCCCCAGGTGTGGAGGAAGACACGCTGGGCAGGCGACTTTTGTAGATCTTTGTCATTTTGTGTTGGAGTCGATTCCAACTGAGAGCGAGCCTCTGTGACCGAGGAGTGGGGTCCCCTGGGCTGTCACCTCCCCCGAACAGGCCAGCATCAGGAAGGTCCTTCTGCAGCAGAGCTGACAGATGGATTTGAACTGGCGACCTTTCTACTCTCAGCCAAGTGCCCATTGCACCTCTTGGATTCCTGCCCCTCTGCAGCAGTTGCACTCTTTTGTGTGGGGTTGTATAGTCTGTCACGTGGGGCTGCACTCTCTCGCGTGGGGCTGCACTCTGTCGTCATGTGGGGTTACACTCTGTTGTGTGGGGCTGCACTCTCTCATGTGGGGTTGTTTAGTCTGTCGCGTGGGGTTGTATAGTCTGTCACGTGGGGTTGCATTCTGTCATGTGGGGTTGTATAACGTGGGGTTGTACTCTGTCGCGTGGGGTTGTATAGTCTGTCATATGGGGTTGTATAGTCTTTCACGTGGGGTTGTACTCTGTCGTGTGGGGTTGTATAGTCTGTCACGTGGGGTTGTATAGTCTGTTGCGTGGGGTTGCACTCTGTCGCGTGGGGTTGAATAGTATGCTGCATGGGGTTGTATTCTGTCGCGTGGGGTTGCAGTCTCTCATGTGGGGTTGTATAGTCTGTTGCGTGGAGTTGTACTCTGTTGCATGAGGTTGCACTCTGTCGCGTGGGGTTGTATAGCATGGGGTTGTACTCTGTTGCATGGGGTTGTAGTCTGT
>NW_006399876.1:6379170-6391858 GCF_000299155.1 Elephantulus edwardii
GCGTGGGGTTGTATAGCGTGGGGTTGTACTCTGTTGCATGGGGTTGTATAGTCTGTTGCATGGGGTTGCACTTTGTCGCGTGGGGTTGTGTAGCGTGGGGTTGTACTCTGTTGCGTGGGGTTGTATAGTCTGTTGCATGGGGTTGCACTTTGTCGCGTGGGGTTGTATAGCATGAGGTTGTACTCTGTTGCATGGGGTTGTACTCTGTCACGTGGGGTTGTACTCTGTTGCGTGGGGTTGCACTCTGTTGCGTGAGGTTGCACTCTGTCACGTGGGGTTGTATAGCGTGGGGTTGTACTCTGTTGCATGGGGTTGTACTCTGTCACGTGGGGTTGTATTCTGTCGCGTGGGGTTTCCTGCCTGGGAGTGACTCAATGGCAGTAGGGGTTCTAGCCGGATAAGAAGGGATACCTGGTGTGTAGTTGGGCGGCGACCGAGTAAGCTGTGTCCTTGCACCTGCCTCTCTCCCCACTGAGCTGATGGTCTCAGGAGACCTGGACACAGAACACTGAAGGAGAGTGGCTGGGGACAGACCCGACTTGAGGCTTGCTGGGCCATTGGCGCAGCCCCTGGGCAGTCTAGTCTGGGAGGAGGTGGGCTGCAGAAGGCAGAGCTGGAAGTGGGGTGAGCCCAGGGGCTACAGTCACCCGGACTGGGCTGGCGGACCATGGGAAGGAGTGGGACGGTGTGGCCAGAGTGGTGGCCTGGCTGGGAAGGGGTTGTCAGCCTGGTGGCCTGGCTGGGGAGGGAGGCGCACCTGTGGGAGCTCAAGACTGGGGACCA
Organism: Elephantulus edwardii; assembly: GCF_000299155.1. Taxonomy (NCBI): domain Eukaryota; kingdom Metazoa; phylum Chordata; class Mammalia; order Macroscelidea; family Macroscelididae; genus Elephantulus; species Elephantulus edwardii. The sequence continues at coordinate 6,379,954 of NW_006399876.1, forward strand.
CCTTCCACTTGGGCAGAGGAGGGAGTACAGGGTGCAGTTTATCTGGGGGCATTGGTGGGGAACGGGGGGGGGGGCACAGCATGAGGCCAGGCCAGAACAGGAACCAGGTGACCCTGCCCAGGGACTGGGGAGGGACAGCTTTCTTTCCAACCTAGTGACTCATCCAGGAGGAAGAAGGAACCAGAAATGGGGCCAGAACATGTCTTCTAACCATCTTGCCTCCGGCATGGCAGAGGCCGGTGGCCAGCAGAGCCCCTGAAGCTGAGGGGCCTGGAGAGGGGACACCCACTGCTCCAACCCAAGACCTGCTCGACCCCGACCACGGCTTGGCTGTGGCTTGAGGGTGGCCAGGATGGTAGGAATGGCCAAGACCTCTGGTGGCTGCAGTCCAGACTTGACCTACTGCCAGTTGATGCTCGGCCAGCACCCTGAGCTTTTCCTCACAAGACTGTGGGTGCTGGGGTTTCCAGAACATGTTGGCCGTGTCCAGCGGGGCTTCCCTGGGACTCGGGGACCAAGCCAGAGGGAGAGGTGGAGACAGCGAGTTCACGGCCCGGCCTTCCTGCCTGTCTGGAGAGGAGCGGGGTCCTGTACCAGCACTGGGCCTGTGGGAGAATTGGCCTGGAACCTGGATTTAATCTCCATTCTCAGCTGCAGGCAGATCTGATACGTCCTGTGGATGGTGGCTGTCACACAGCGCCTTGCTGGCCCGTGTACAGCTGCGTGAGGCCAGAGCCCTCAGCTTCGCTGCCGGTCCAGCGCCAGAACCCCTCTGCAGGAGCGTTTGCTGAGAACTCAGCCTTTAGGAATCAGTCATTCCTTCAGCGTTGAGCTGACAGCTGACAAATTGCTGTCACGTAGTGTCACCGAGTCGATCCCAGCGCCTCACCACCCTGTCGGGCCCGGGGTAGGACTCTTTCTTCCAGTTTCCAGAGATGCCGTCTTTACAGAAGCAGACGGCGGCGGCGTTCTCCTGCGGAGGGGCTGGTGGGTCGTCACCGCTGCCCTTTCCGTGAGCAGCCCAGTCACCACAGCTTCCTCTGGGAGACAGTCATGTAGGGAGGAAGAAAGGTCTGGCGGTCGCCCAAAAGCCCTGTGGAACCTGGTTCAGCCCTGGCACTTGGGGGTGCTGTTGAGGTGGTGGCAGCAGCTAGTGGTCGCCCTAACTTTCTCTTCCCTTCCAGAGTTCTTGCCATGGTGTGTCGGCTTCTGGGGGCCAATGATTCCCCAGTGGTCACCCACCCAAGTTCTGTCTCATGGACATTGTCCCAGTGTGTGTTCCCCATCCCATCTGTGCTGTCAGACTGTGCCCGTTTCCTCAGTGTCTCCCACCAGCACATTCCCTCCCTCTGTCCCCTCCTGCCTGGCCCTTCCCTCAGCCCCTGGGGGGGGGGGTCAGCCCCTCACTGGCCTGCTTCCCTGCCTCTTCCCACCCCCTGCAGAGGACAGAGTAGCCAGAATGGGTAGCTCTTAGGTTTCATAGTAAATTATTTACAGACACACACAATCAAACCCTCAACCCTTGAGTTTACCCAACTCTTGAGTTTCCAAGGTTATAAATCTAAGTATTTATGGGAGAAAACTGGCACTGATTGTTTCTCCCTTAGAGCAGCCGGTAAATTTGAACCGCGTGCCTTTGGGTTGTCAGTGCAAGTCCTTAGCACCAAGTCACAGAGCTCGCTGGGTACTTGTGAGGGTTACAGCCGAGGAAACCGTCGGGGCATCTGTCCTCCTTACAGGCGACTATCAGAGTCTGCGTGGTGACACCCAACATCAATGTCCATGTAGTGTTTCATGGCCAGACGGTGGGAGGGAGGGTGACAGGCTGTGGGGACAGAGAGGCCACGTGGGGAGGGTGAGGCGTACGGGGGACAGGGTGTGAGGGACGCGGACAGGAGCCAGCGGCTGGCGCTCGAGAACCAGGGAAGTGAAGTGTCCCATGGTGTGTCGTGGGCCCAGCAGCTGACCCGGCTGAGTTACAACACCCGGGACTCACTCTTCAGGCCGGTCTTAAGGCTGGAGGCAGTTTCTCTTTCTCTCGGGAACAGATACAGTTTTTGTTTCTGTTTGAGGAGGAAGAACGCCCACTCTCGAGGGCTGGGCCTGCTGTGTTTCCATAGTGCCCTTCATGATGGAATCTCTTTGGGAGTTTGGCAGCCCGCCTGGAGGCCAGGGGTCAGGCCCACCCTTGACCTGCTGTGAGGACATTCTGGGAGGACTTGCAGGTTTCTCGCAGGCCAGCCCTAGGGTCTGGTGTGCCACAGGAGACTGGCCTTTGCTGATGATCTCACTAGCCAGCTGCTGGCTTCCAGCCTGAACCAGGTGTGGGCTGGGCTGCCGGCCTGCGGGTGGGGGTCCCCGTAAGGCCCTCTGAGCTGTGTGCCCTGCTGTCTGTTCTGACCCAAAGCAGCCCTATAGGATAGCGCAGAACTGCCCCGTAGGGTTTCCAGGGCTGAGAAAGGTGAAGCAGTCCGCTTGTGGGCAGATGGGCAGCCCTGGACACACGGGCACCTGTCCCCTGTCCTGCCGGCCACTGTGATTGGGAATTGACTTCGCAGCAGTGGGTTGAGTTAATCTTCAGGGAGCAGACCACCACATCTTCCTCCCCGGGAACCCCCGACCTTTGAGGTGGCAGTGGAATGCTTGACCACTGCACTACCAGGACTCCCGGACAGGACCTGTTCATGACGGATGCTGGGCTTGCTCGAAGGAGAGGGAACGCTTGGGGTCAGGGCCCACTGGCCTCCCTGGTGCCCGTCCCAGCGGCTTCTTGCTCTCTCTCCAGGTGCTCCATCACTCACCATGGCGGAAGCTCACCAGGCCGTGGCCTTCCAGTTCACCGTCACCCCCGACGGCATCGACCTCCGCCTGAGCCACGAGGCCCTGAAGCAGATCTATCTCTCGGGACTTCACTCCTGGAAAAAGAAGTTCATCAGATTCAAGGTTTGCGGCTCTCTGTTTCAGTCTAAAGCATAGTCAGACGCTCCGGGTGGTGCAATCTGTTACCAAACACAGCTGCTGAGTGAGAGGCTGACAGGTCAGGTCTCCCCAGGGGACCCTCATCAGAAAGGCCTGGCAATCAGCTTCTGAAAGTTCAGTCCCTGAAGTTGCCGTGGGACAAGGCTCTCCCCTGAAAAGTGGGGTGATGAGGAGTCGGAATCGACTCATTAAAGCGGAGTTGCTTTTTGTTGTGGTGGTGGTTTTTAATTGCTTTTCTTGCAATTATTACTGTTGATTTAGGCCTATTATTTCTCCTTCTCTTCAAGTTCTTATGGAATCTCCCTCGTGCTTTACACCCCCACCCACTCACCCCTGCCCTCCTAGTGATTGGCTCCCTTCCTGTCTACCCTCCTTCTCACCCTGCCCCTCTTTGAACATTTATATATGTGTGTGTGTGTATATATATATATATATCCCATTTATCCTACTAGTCTCACAATAGAGGCCTTACACTGTATTTGTCCTTTTGAGACTGATTTACTTCACTCAGCATATTCTCTAGTCTCTCCCGTGTTATATAGTATTTTTCGTTTTGGTGGGGGGTATGTTGTTGTTTTGTTTGTTTTGCTTAATATCTAAGAAATGGATTTCTACTTGTTGTGTGAGATCTTCAGCGTTCTGAAGAATTGCTTGCTTAAAAGAGCTATATTTCATGATGTTGATGTTGTGTACCGTAAGTCAGAACCGACCCCTAGCTGACCCTCCGGTGGGTTTTCAGAGACATTTAATCACACGGGGGGCGATTGACCATCCTTCTCCCATGAAGCAGCTGGTGGCCTTGAACTGTGTGCCCTCAGGATTGTGGCACAGCTTCTCACCAGACGTAAAGTTTTTGAAGCACTTTCACATATGTGGGCCTGATACCTTCTTGAAGGAAGTACATGACGTGGGTTGGCGAGGCTTGAAGAGGGTAAACAGAGGGCAGAGAAAAGGCTAGCATCTTCTCTGAGTCCAATACCCTTCACACTCTGTAGAAAGGTGGATTTCCCCCCTTGCTGTCTGTATTTCCATGGTTTTAGTTGAGAAATAGCTTGCTGGTAAGTTAGTTCACCCTCAGGAGAGAACTCCACACATCCAGGTGCTCTGAGGAGGCAGAGCTGCCCTCAGGGTCCCCGAGGCACAGCATGTGCACAGAAGCTGACGCCTCGCCTTGTCCCAGAGGAGCAGCCGTGGATAGAACCTCTGCCTCGAGGTTCAGAGCCTGATGCTTTACACGCTGTGCCATGCAGCTCCATCAGGACCAGAGAAGTCCATGAAAATTCAGACACGGTGACCTTCTCCGCCCTCCTTGCTTGCAGAAGTGGACATTCATTCATTCTGTGAAGCACTAGTCCCATTTCGTCTGTTTGTTTGTGTGTGTGTTTGGTTGTTGTTTTGTTTTGTTTTTTTTATTTTGTTATTTTTTGTGTACCATCAAATCAGATCTGACTGGTACAGGAGGAGATTGCCCCTCCTTCCCCAGCAGAGCATCTGGTGGATTCGAACCGTGCACCTCTGGGATTGCAGTGCAGCTTCTTGCCACTTTGCCACCAGAGCTCATCATCTAGTTGTTTTCAATCTAATTGTTGAGGCCCCAGAAGCAATGAATGTGTGCTTAGAGAACCCCGGACCACTGAGGGTGAGACAGCATCCTCCTTGGAACAAGCACGGAAGGCAGGAAGGGTGATGGGAGACGAGAGACACGGGGGAAGCGGGAAGGATGCTGTTATGTGTTTGAGGATTATAACCCATGTCACTTGTTGAAGGGAAAACCCAGTTTTCTCTGTAAACTTTTACCCAAATCACATGCAAAAACCCCTGAAAACTCAGAAGAACATTTTGAAATGACAGCAGGTTGGAGGCGAGGGCAGCCCACCCCTGGACAGGACACCTGCCATCTTCCTTCTCAGAGGGGCTGTTGAGAAAGGTCCCCACCTCGAGCTAGAGGAGGAGGAGGGTGGGGAGCCCCAGCCTGAAAGGGGGAGCCCTTGTTGCCAGGGGTGGGTCCTTGGCCCAGGTGAGGGAGGGGGCCCAGTAGGGCCATTAGGTCTCTACCAGCAGTGGAGGGCGCCACCCACTGGTCAGGGCAGGAGTCACAGCCATTAACCCACAATCAGCAGTGGAGGGGGCGCCACCTACTGGTCAGCCCAGGGGCCTCAGCCCAGCCATTAGCCCAAAATTAGCAGTGGAGGAGGGCGCCACCCACTGGTCAGTGCAGGGGCCCAGCCTGGCCATTAAACTGAAATCAGCAGTGAAGGAGGGCGCCACCCACTGGTCAGCGTAGGAGTTCCGGCCATTAGCTCTCAATCAGCAGTGGAGGGGGCGCCACCTACTGGTCAGCGCAGGCGTCTCAGCCCGGCCATTAACCTGCAGTCAGCAGTGGAGGAGGGCGCCACCTACTGGTCGGCGCAGGGGTCCCAGCCATTAGCCCTCTATTAGCAGTGGAGGGGGCGCCACCTACTGGTCAGCTCAGGGGCCCCAGCCCAGCCATTTACCCACAATGAGCAATGGAGGGGGCGCCACCTACTGGTCAGCGCAGGGGTCTCAGCCTGGCCATTAACCTGCAGTCAGCAGTGGAGGAGGGCGCCACCTACTGGTCAGCACAGGAGTCCCAGCCATTAGCCCTCTATTAGCAGTGGAGGGGGCGCCACCTACTGGTCAGTGCAGGGGTTGCAGCCATTGCAGGGGAAAGTGGGTCTGATTTTAAAGATCTCATTCACAGTTTGGGGACCCCGTGGCTCTGTTGTTAAGTGTCCCATTGATAACCTAAAGGTTGACAGTTTGAACCCACCCAGCAGCACTGGGTGGCTCGAGTGTAACCAGAGGAACCTTGGAAGAAAGGGCTGGTGATCGACTTGTGCAAGACGTCGCTGTGAAAACCTGGTGGAAACTGAGCTCCGCTGCACGGGGGTGACTTGACAGGAGCCGGCCACGAGGATCTGGGCCGGGACAGTGCTGCAGCCTGGAGCTCAGGAGCAGCAGGGACTCTGAAGATGGCACAGCATCGGGCAGGGGCTCGCTCTGTGCTGCGTGGGGTCGCTGATGAGTCGGGGTCAAGGCGACAGCGGCTCACAGCAAGAAGGTGGACGGAAGTGAACATCAGGCAAACCTCAGAGATGCTGCAGCTTCCCAGACCACAGCAGTCAAGCAGTAAAACGGGTTGTCATTGCTGATTGCCTTTGAATCGAGCATGACTCATAGTGACCCTGTGAACAAAAGGCTTGAAGCCTTTCTGTAACTATGGACATTTATCAAAGTTCATAGAGTTCCCGGAGGCATGTGGTTTAGGAAGTGGATGCCACTCCTGCTTCCAAGTGAAACGGGTAGTGTGATAGAAATGGTAATGAAATGTCTTGTTTCGCTGTGCACAGGGAGCTCTGATGGCCTAGTAGTAAGGAGCGGTGCTGCCAACCCAAAGGTGCACAGTTCAAATCCACCAGCTGCACACAGCAGGAGAAAGATGGGCAGTCTCCTTCAGTGGGATTTCATGCTTCTGAAAATCTGCTGGAGGGTCAGCTATGAGTCAGTTCCAACTTGACACATGACAGCAACAACAGAAGTTAGGGTCATACATGTCCATTGTGTGTGTGATAGCACTGTGAGTTTGTGAAAATTTTCACAGTGTGGTGTGGAGACATGAGGTGAACACAGGCCGTTGGAACGTGGTGGTCAGTGTCTTTCAGGCACAGGGTCGCCTCAAACGTCCCATTTGTGGAAATCTTCCGTAGCTGTGAAGCATGGTAGGGAGAGGTGTCAGCACAGTAAGCCGTGCCTGACCTGGGCGTCCCTTGGAGCCGCAGGTGGTGGGAGGTGAGGGGCGAGCGGGCTTCCAAAGGCCTGAGCTGTCCTGAGAACCGGGACTGTTGATCTGGAAGGTTCCTTCCTCCCTTTGCGTATTCATTTTCATCTAGCTCCAATTCATTGCACTGTATTTTCTTTTCTAAGATGATATTTTACTCCAGAGAACGTGCAGCCACCCCTTGGCTTAGAATCTCCCCTGGCTGTCTCAGCAGTGGGAGATCACGGAGGACTTGGGCTTTGAGTGGAGCTTCTCCTGGGGGCATTCAGATGCAGTGACTCAGGATTTTAAATCCCTTGCCTTGTTCACATCTCTAGCTCACCGTGGTGGCTTTGTACGCTAGAAAAATTTTTAATTGCAAATTTTCAAACATACACAGAAACTAGAATTAGTGAATCTGCTAATCTCTCAGCTTTAATAGTTGACATTTTGCACATCATCCTTTTCCACCTTAAACGTGTTTGTAGAGCTCTGGTGGCCTAGAGACAAGAAGCTGCGCTGCAATCCCAAAGGGACGCGGTTCAGGGCCACCAGCTGCTCTGTGGGAGTAAGATGAGCAGTCTCCTCCCGTGCGATTAACTGCCTCTGAAAACCTGCTGGAGGGCCAGCTGTGGGCCAGTTTCTGCTCGACAGTACACACAACCCCACACAATGAAGAGGGAGCTCTGGTGGCCTAGTGGGCTAGGACTTGTGATGCCAACCCAAAGACAGGCAGTTTGAATCCACCATCTGCTCCTGGGCCATTTACAGCCTCTGAAAGCCCGCTGGAGGGTGAGCTGTGGGGTAGCTCAGTCTGGACAGCAGTGAGTTGAGGTCACAGCGGGCTTAGAGCTCAGTGGCTGAGAGGCCGTCCGTTCGACCCTCCAGGCTCTCCGCAGGAGGGAGAGGCAGTCGAGCTCTGCAACGACTCCACCTTGGAAACCTCATGGGACAGCTGTGCCCTGTCTCCCACGGGTGCGCTGGGCTGGAACTGGCCTGCCATCAGTGGGTTTGGGATAGATCCTTTGAGAAATTGTTCTGGGAGATACTTTTTTGGCTCAGAAGGAGAGGGGGAAATCGAGACGGTGGGAGCGTGTAAACAGGGCAGGATCTCTGGCAAGAGGCAGCATGGCCAGCCACCTGCCTGGAGGCCAGAGTCAGAGGGAGGTCCCTGGGGCGGCGGCGTCGCTGAGAAGGGCCCTGATCACTGCCTCTGCTTGTTTCCAGAATGGAATCATCACGGGCGTGTACCCAGCCAGCCCCTCCAGCTGGCTCATCGTGGTGGTGGGCGTGATGTCAACCATGTATGCCAAGATCGACCCCTCGCTGGGCATCATCGCAAAAATCAACCAGACCCTCGACAGGACGTAAGTCTGCCCGTCAGTGACCGGCCTTCGCGTCGGGCTGCTCTGTCTTCCAGGTTCATGACTGTGGGGACGCCGGCGGTGGCTCAGGTGGAAGCGTTCGCTGGCTGGGCTTAAGGGCCCCTGAGAACTGCAGTCTCACTCTCTGAAGGCCCGGGAGCATCTTGACTGGCCAGTGGGGTCCACAGATGAAACCTGTGCTGAAGGGTTGACTGCTGACTCTTCCCTTATTTATCCAGTGCTGCTGTCACAGACCCCACAGTGCACTGTCTCTGTCACCCAGTGCTGCTGTCACAGACACCACAGTGCACTGTCTCTGTCACCCAGTGCTGCTGTCACAGACCCCACAGTGCACTGTCTCTGTCACCCAGTGCTGCTGTCACAGACACCAACGTGCACTGTCTCAGTCACCCAGTGCTGCTGTCACAGAGACACCACCGTGCACTGTCTCTGTCACCCAGTGCTGCTGTCACAGACACCACAGTGCACTGTCTCTGTCACCCAGTGCTACTGTCACAGACACCACAGTGCACTGTCTCACTCACCCAGTGTTGCTGTCACAGAAACACCACAGTGCACTGTCTCAATCACCCAGCGCTGCTGTCACAGACACCACAGTGCACTGTCTCAATCACCCAGCGCTGCTGTCACAGACACCACAGTGCACTGTCTCAATCACTCAGCGCTGCTGTCACAGACACCACAGTGCACTGTCTCAGTCACCCAGTACTGCTGTCACAGACCCCACAGTGCACTGTCTCAGTCACCCAGTGCTGCTGTCACAGAGACACCACAGTGCACTGTTTCAGTCACCCAGTGCTGCTGTCACACACACCACAGTGCACTGTCTGTCACCCAGTGCTGCTGTCACACACACCACAGTGCACTGTTTCAGTCACCCAGTGCTGCTGTCACACACACCACAGTGCACTGTCTGTCACCCAGTGCTGCTGTCACAGAGACACCACCGTGCACTGTCACAGTCACCCAGTGCTGCTGTCACAGAGACACCACCGTGCACTGTCTCAATCACCCAGTGCTGCTGTCACAGACACCACCGTGCACTGTCTCAGTCACCCAGTGCTACTGTCACAGACACCACAGTGCACTGTCTCAGTCACCCAGTGCTACTGTCACAGACACCACAGTGCACTGTCTCTGTCACCCAGTGCTGCTGTAACAGAGACACCACAGTGCACTGTTTCAGTCACCCAGTGCTGCTGTCACACACACCACAGTGCACTGTCTGTCACCCAGTGCTGTCTCTGTCACCCAGTGCTGCTGTCACAGATACCATAGTGCACTGTCTCATCCAATGCTGCTGTCACAGACCCCACAGTGCATGTCTCAGTCACCCAGTGCTGCTGTCACAGATTTGCACACGTGGATGTCTTAGTTCTCTAGCGCTGCTGTAACAGATATGCCCTAAGTGTTGGCTTTCATGCCCATTTTTCTTTTCTTGCGGTTCACATTCACAGTGCTGGCTGTAGGAGACGGCTTTGCTCTGTGTGTCTCCTGGTTCTCTGAGGTTCCGGGCACAGGAACCCCACCATCCACAGAGCACAGTCGGCCCCAGGCTCTTCATTCCTGGTGGGAATAGATCCCTCTCTCCTAGTTCTCTGTCCACTTTTGCATTTCAAGAGATTGCCTCCAGATACCACCAAGAGATTGCCTCCAGATACCACCCAAAGCTGGGCCTCTATCCTGCCTCATTAATATCATGACAGTAACAATTATTATTATTATTATTATCATCATAGTAATATCATAGAGGTGACGATTTGCAGCCCCTGGCTAATTACATCAGGTTACAAAATAGGAATCTTGGCCCAACCAAGGTGACACATTTTAGGGGCCAGGATCCAGTCCCCGCCTGTTCCCCATGGGCACGCTTGTTTCCGCACCTCTTGAATTCACCCTGTGGGGCGCTCTGTGGTGACTCAGCTTCTTGGGTTCCTCCCAGAGTTGTTAGAAACCTCGGGAGCCCTTGTCCCTCTTCCCTCAGGGGACTTGAAATTTCTCCAAGAGCCTGAAGGGAGCTCTGGTGGCCTAGTGGCAAGGAGCTGAGCTGTTAGCCTGAAGGTGAGCAGTTCAAGCCCACCAGCCTCTCTGAGGGAGAAAGATAGGGTACAGGATGGACAGTCTCTTCCTGCCTCTGAAGCCCACCGGACGGTCCTTAACAACAGCAGGAGCTTGGAAGAGGCCTCTTTTCGACAAGAGATTTACCCCAGAGGTGCCTTTGTCAGGGAAATTGCTTTTGAGGGCAGGAACTGAGGATTAGCTGTGGGTGTTACTCTTGTTTGCTGGGGGGGGTGTGACTCTGACCCCAAGGGCCACATGTGCGGAGCCCAACTGTCCCTAAGGGTTCTCTCCTAGCAGATCACCGGCCTGTCTGTGAGGAGCCTGTGGATGGCTTTGAACCAGCAACTCCTTTGCTTCTCAGTCAGGCCTTTGACAGTCGTGCCCCGCGTGGCCTCGGAGCGGCTGTGTTTGGGTGAGCGTTTTCCTCTGAGGATCTCTGATTTTTCTCTGAGTTTTCTTGTTTGGAGCCCTGCTGGCGGACGCTAAGTATCCCCCAGAATACAGGCATATGGTGATCTAATGTTGCTCTAAACTACCTAATGATCCCCGTGACCCCTTAAATTGAACCGGAATAGGAGGATTAGGGTGAGACATGACTCTCCCCACCCCTAATCCCAGCACCACCCTGATCCCATGTAAGAGGGGCTGCCACGGGGTGTGGCCTGTAGTCACTGGACTCTTACTAGAGAGAAAAGGAAAGACAGTGAGCAGAGAGGGGTTTGGCATGGGCTCCACCGAGAAATCATTGTCAGGAGTGGACCGCGCCCTGTGTGACCTCAGCGAAGGCCAGAGCCCAGGCAGGGGTCCAGGAAATGCTGGAGAAAATCAGGACGTGTCGCCACGATGGCCAGAGAGGACCGTCCCTGAGAGCTGGAGTCCGAGTGTGGGCTTTCAGGTTCTGGTGGCTTAGTGGTAAAGAGCTGCACTGCTAGTCCTTAGGCAAGAGGTTCAAATCCACTGGTTGGATTCTCTGAAAACCCACCTGGAGGGTTAGCTAGGAGTCAATTCTGACTTGACAGCAGCGGACAACAGCCACAGCGTCCACTCACGGTATTGTTGGAGCAGCGTTAGAGGTTGGAGGCCAGCATCACGGCCACAGCCACCACGGCTGCTGCCTTCACCCTGACTCACAGCGACCATGGAGAAGCAGAGTTCTTCTAGGCCTTGAATCACCATGGAAACAGATGATCGTTCTCCCTCATAGCCTCTGGGGGAGTTCAGGCTTTGACCTCAGGGCTCCAAGATGCTGCTAACAGACACCCCCACTCCTGCTCCTCATTTAGTGAAGGGTCTGCACAGGGGTCCTCTCCCGCTCCTGGTGATGGAGCCCCTGGAGACAGGAAGGGACGTGGGGTCTCCAGTGGGCGATAAACCCTGGCTCAGGTCTTCCTTAGCACCTGCACGGGATGGGATAGATTGTGCCATTTCGTGGATGGTGCCTGGCCTGGACGCCTGCTGGATTTCATGGTCTGTTTGGGGACCTGGGTAGCTGTGGCCAGACTCTGTCATCCTTGGAAAGCATCCTTGGGGGCTGGCCTGGTCACTCCAGGGCTCTTGTCTCACTCCTCTTGCTATTAATGAACCAAGGTCAGCTCACCTGTAGAGAGAGCTCACCTATGGGCGGGGCTCATGTGTGGACAGAGCTCACCTATGGACAGGGCTCACCTGTGCATGGAGCGCACCTGGGGACAGGGCTCACCTG
>NW_006399876.1:6392108-6406300 GCF_000299155.1 Elephantulus edwardii
ATGGAGCTCACCTTTGAAAGGGGCTCACCTGTGGACAGAGATCACCTGGGGATGGGGCTCACCTGTGGACGGGGCTCACCTGGGGACAGGACTCACCTGGGGACGGGGCTCACCTGGGGACAGGGCTCACCTGTGGACAGAGTTCACCTATGGACAGGGCTCACCTGAGGACGGGGCTCACCTGGGGACGGGACTCACCTTTGAAAGGGGCTCACCTGTAGACAGAGATCACCTGTGGACAGGGCTCACCTGGGGACGGGGCTCACCTGGGGACAGGACTCACCTTTGAAAGGGGCTCACCTGTGGACAGAGATCACCTGTGGACGGGGCTCACCTGGGGATTGTCAGTGAGTTGTGTGGGCCCCTCGAGGATTTCTGACTTACTCCCCAGTGCGAGCTGGCTCACACTCGATTACACGCACAGGCACCGGCTATTTAAAGCCTTCTCTAATCTGGTCTTTAGAAGATCAGTTTCTCTGTCCCTCTAAACCTATTGTAGTAAACTGGGCCATCTCCGGTCACAGCCAGCGTCTTCCAGCTCCAAGGCTGTTCTGGAACGTTCTTCCTGGGAAGGCCCGCTGCGTTCAGGAAGCTATGCGTGGCCCAGTGGGGTTGGTCTCTGTGTCTGTCTGTCTGTGCCCAACAGCCTGCTGAGGGGAACATGATGTTCAAAATGAGAGTCCTTTGCTGATGCCTTAGACCCTCATGCATTGACGTGTGTGTATGTGCGTGTGCTGTCCACATGTGCATGTCCACATTCATGGAAGTGTGTATACACACGCGTGTGAGCTTCTGTATGTGCTTGTGTGTGTGTGTGTGTGTGTGTGTGTGTGCGCGCGCGCGCGCGCGCCCATAGGGTCACTTTGAGTCGTTGTCTATTCAGTGACACCGAACGTGTGTGTGTGTGTGTGTGTGTGTGTGTGTGTGTGTGTGTGTGTTCATATAAACATGGTGAGCATGGCGCCTACATGATTCTGCCAAGGGGCTGTTTGATTTTTGAGACCTGAGTGTGTGTATGTGTCATTTTCAGCGATGAGCTTAAAACCTGACGTGTGCTTTGTCGAAGGGAGCTCCCTCGGTCCCTGAGCCCACGCGTGTAGGTTAGGTCAGTAGAAGCGTTGAACTGGAGAGCCCGATGACGTGTGGAGATGAGATTCGACAGATGGGGGAGGATGTGGGTTTTGGAAGGGGAGTTTTGCCCTGAAGAGATTGTATGTCCTAAGTGTTAGGAAATTGGCGGGCTGTGGTTAAAATTGTTTCTCTTTAGTTGATGTGCTGGGTGCTTTAATCATTTACATAGTTAAAAGTTTTTGTTTTCAAAACATTTTTTTGGTTTCTAAAACTAAAAACAAACCCACAAAAATGTATGAATTGCCACATTCTTTCTCATTATTAAGGTCTGGCTTTACCGTATTCCATTTTCCATCACACATGAGACCAGACCGTTCTCCGTGCTTAGTGTTTAAACGACACATTGGCTCGAGCCGCCCTATAGTTGTATCTGTGGTAAATATTCCACTTGATCAACACCAGGGTCTCTGCCCTTCCCTCTCCTCCAATTTGGGAGGAATTTTGGGGGTGGGTTTTTCCCCCCATGTACACCACAATGTCTTGATTACACCCTCATGTAAAAACAAACTCTCCTGATCTAAATGGTTGTGCTGATTTGGATGCCAAATGAGTTGTTTCTGATGAGTGAGTGTGAATTCTGAGGGTGCGTGAGAGCAAGAAGGTGAAACGTGAAGACCGGCGAGAAGTCCGTCCCAGCCAGGATGAGCCCATTGTCCCTGGATGTCCTTCTCATGACAGGGTGTGGTGCAGCTGGCAGCGGCACAGGGACACCGCTGCCCTCGTCCCCGGAGCACAGGTTCACCATGGGGTAGAGGAGCATGCTTGTCCCTCTTTGGAGGCAGCCCACATCCGCTCCCGCCCAGGGCTGCCACTTCTCTGACCGTGGTCAGCAGACGCCGGCCGCCACTGCTTTTGTTGCTGGTTACTGTTTGGTCAGCTCTGACTCACGGTGGGTGACCGTGGATGACAGGACACAGTGTTGCCTGGTCCACTGCGTGCTCAGGTCCAGAGTTCCAGGCACTGCTTGCTTTGAGAGCCTTCCGACGAGGAGGCCAGTGGTGTCACTAAGGCATTCTGCTGCTGACTGAAAGTTTGGTGGTTTGAACCCCTTAAGCTGCTCCTTTGGGGACAGACGAGGCAGTGTACCCCTTAATGAGGGCAGTCTTGGAAACCCCACAAGGCCAGGCCCTGTGCCAGAGGGTCACTGTGGGTCAGCGCCAACAGTGGGCATTGGGCTGGGTTTCCAGCCTTCAGGAGTTCATCTTCTGTGCTGTCTCAGATGGTCTTTGTTTTGCTCCATGGAGGATGTCCACTGGTTGGATCTGGCCATCATTTGCCACGCCTTTCTTCCTAGTCTTAGCCTGGAAGCTTCGCCGAAACCTGTGCACCGTGGGTGACTCTGCTGGTACTGGAAATACGGTGGCACTGTTTCCAGCATCACAGCCGCAGGGAAGCTGTCTGGCCTGACAGGCTACGAGGAGGGGTGGTCTAGTCCACGTCTGCATCATGCATTTCTGGGCTCGTGTGTCCCCAAGGTCCATGTCCATACCTGTGCTCCTAGGTTCATGTGCTCCTAGGCTCTCGTGTCCAAGGTCTGTGTCCACACCGTATACTCCTGGGCTTTCATGTACAAGGTCCACGTCCACACCATGTGCTCCAGGGCTCTCGTGTCTGAGGTCCACGTCCACACCGTGTGCTCCAGGGCTCTTGTGTCCAACGTCCACGTCCACACCGTGCGCTCCATGGCTTTCGTGTCTGAGGTCCACGTCCACACCATGCGCTCCAGGGCTCTTGTGTCCGAGGTCCACGTCCACACCATGTGCTCCATGGCTCTCGTGTCCGAGGTCCATGTCCACACTGTGTGCTCTATGACTCTCGTGTCCGAGGTCCACATCCACACCCTGCACTCCAGGGCTCTCGTGTCCGAGGTCCACGTCCACACTGTGCGCTCCAGGGCTCTCGTGTCCAAGGTCCACGTCCACACTGTGTGCTCTATGACTCTCGTGTCCGAGGTCCACATCCACACCCTGCACTCCAGGACTCTCGTGTCCAAGGTCCACATCCACACTGTGCACTCCAGGGCTCTCGTGTCCGAGGTCCACATCCACAATGTGTGCTCCATGTCTCTCGTGTCTGACGTCCACGTCCACACCCTGCACTCCAGGGCTCTCGTGTCCGAGGTCCACGTCCACACCTCCTCACACCCACTGATGCGCTGTGGCCTGCGTCTTGTTTCCGCAGGGACTACATGTCGGGCCAGACGAAGAACGTCGTGAGCGGCGTGCTGTTCGGCACGGGCCTGTGGGTGGCCCTCATCATCACCATGCGCTACTCCCTCAAGGTGCTGCTGTCCTACCACGGCTGGATGTTCGACCCTCACGGCAAGATGAGCCGCACCACCAGAATCTGGATGGTAAGGCCGCGCCCGGGCCGGGAAGCTCTCGGCTGCTCACCAAAGCTCAGTGGTGCGAACCCCCCGACTGCTGTCGGAGAAGCACCTGGGAGTCTGTTCCCGACGGCCTTGGACAGAAACCCTGGTCCGTAGGGTCCCCTGCAGGGGTCCCTCGGGGAGCCCTGGGCGTGCAGAGCCTGGGTCTTCCTCAGGAGGAAGGTGAAGCCGTCTGCACCCTGAGAGGTGACAGCTTGTCACCTCGGGATCCACAGGGCTGTTCTCCACCTGAA
Organism: Elephantulus edwardii; assembly: GCF_000299155.1. NCBI lineage: Eukaryota > Metazoa > Chordata > Mammalia > Macroscelidea > Macroscelididae > Elephantulus > Elephantulus edwardii. Next base: position 6,395,862 of record NW_006399876.1, read on the forward strand.
AGGCTGGCTCGGGGACCCACACCCCAACATCAGGCTTCCCTGATGCAAACACATCTCCTGTGATTCTTGCCCAGAAGCATTCTGACTCCCAGAGAAACACAGCAGCATGACGAGAAGGCACCCAGACGTGGCCTGCACCCCACACGCCACTGCCACCCTGCTGGTGCCGCCCTGTTGGTGCTACCGTGACGGTGCCGCCCTGACGTGGGCTGAGCTCACTGTCGCTCACCTCTCAGGTCCGAGTGGCCCTGCTGCTCTGTCCGCTGCTCCCCAGTGTGAGCTCCGGAACTTTCTTTGCAGAACGAAGACAGGCACGTGTGTCATCTGGGCAAGGTGTGACAGCTTGAAGGGACAGTGTGGCCTCCTGCGGGATGCACAAGGCCCCAGCTCCTCAGCTCTGGCCCCACACATGGGCCTCAAGCCAGTCCCTGAAACCAAGGCCTCACAGACAGAACCAGAACCGAACCCATGAAACCAAGGCCTCACAGACAGAACCAGAACCGAACCCATGAAACCAAGGCCTCACAGACAGAACCAGAACCAAACCCGCGAGACGAGGGCTCACAGACAGAACCAGAACCAAACCCACGAGACAAGGGCTCACAGACAGAACCAGAACCAAACCCACGAGATGAGGGCTCACAGACAGAACCAGAACCAAACCCATGGAGGAGATTACTTATTCTTCCCCACAGAGCAGCTGGTGGATTCAAACCACATGCCTTCGGGATGGCAGCACAGCTCCTTGCCACTAGGCTACCAGGGCTCTCTGCAGAGTAACTGACTGCTGATTTTCTTATTAGTAGCCGACTGCTTAAACATGGCACCACAGCTGCCGGAGGAGGCAGCCCTGTGACCTGGGCAAGCTCCGGCTGGACGCAGGCATCATTTGTATGGGGTGCCCTGGGATTTGCTGGGACCTGTGGACATAGAGGCAGAAATGGATGGGGGAGAGGGGGAGAAATGGCTCCTGAAACCCGTCAGCGGTGTCGAGAACTGGCCTCCCACGTATATCGTCATCTCAGGTTGTCATGGACCATTGATTGAGAACCCACCCACAGCTGGCCCTCCGGTGGGTTTTCAGAGGCAGTAAATCGCACAGGAGGAGATTGCCCGTCCTTCTCCCACAGAGAAGCTGGTGGATTTGAACCACATGCCTTCAGGTTGGCAGCACAGGTCCTTACCCCTAGGCCACCAGGGCTCCCTGTCATCTCAGGAAAACCCCCAAATCCGCTGCCATCTCACGAGGTCAGTACCCACCATCGGCCTTCTGAGGCCGTGGGTCTTTATGGGAGGAGATGGACCACCTTCTCCCATGAGGTGTCTGGTGGGTTTGAACCACTGAACTTTCGATTGGCTGCCCAGCACGTGACTCCCGCAGCAACGGGGTTCCTCCCGTGATACGGGCTCATTTGTGCCTCTTCTCGTAGGGGATGGTGAAGGTGTTTTCCGGCCGGAAGCCCATGCTGTACAGCTTCCAGACCTCGCTGCCTCGCCTGCCCGTCCCTGCGGTCAAGGACACCGTGAACAGGGTGAGTACCCACTGCGCCAGGGTCTCTGCCAGGACAGTGAACGCTCACCCTGTGAGCTGTGCTTGTTACTCCCTGTGGTTCTGTGTGGGCATCGTGAGGTGTCCATTTATAAAGAACAAGGGCCACATGGGGAACGCCATCTCTGACCTTTACTGACTTCACAGGGAGGAACCGTCCCTGTCAATAACACAAAGCCAGTCCCCATGAGTCAGACACGACTCCATCCTCCCATGCCTCCTTCTCCTCGTCTCCACACCAGTCCCATGACTTTGCTGGGTCCAAAATCTGATGTGACAGCTCACAGACCACACAGAACCATAATGGGAAAGTCCAAAGGTTCTAATCCAGGTTAATAACCAAATACAGGCAAGACAGCTTCCACAGTGTTCATGCAGGCACCTCAGCCCTGAGCCTCCTGGCTCTGAGTGTGTCCCAGGCTCCCCGTCCTGTCAATATTGGCTTCCCCGCTTGTCCCCCAAACTCCCATCTCCTGTCATTTGTCCAGCTCAGCCATGGCTGCTGCTGTCCTGAGCGTGTCCTGACCCCTCTTCACCTGGGCAGGGAAGGTCTCTTCCTTCTTCTCTGGCTGGAGAGGATTCTGGTTCTGGCTGGAGCTGTTCAGTTTGTTGGTGAGACTAGCCAGTCGTCTTGTAGATTGTTGAGACTGGCCAATCTTGTGGGATGGTAGATAGCCAGTCCCCTTGTGGACAGGCCAACCTGCTCCATTCTCCTATTCACAGTCATCCATGCTGGAAAACCCATTTTGAAAGATAAACTCCACACCAGTCACACACCTGTCACGGCTGCCCATCGAGCACTCCTCATCACCCCCTCCCCCTTGGGAGAAGCCCTGTGCAGTCACCCCCTTCCTCTCCTCCAGCTCTGGGAAAACTCTGATCCACTTCTTGTCTGTGGACTTGACTTCCAGACTCTACTGAGCTGGTGTTGGCCCCTTTCATGGCAGCCTGCAGGGCCCCAAACGCACGCGGCTTCCATTGGAGAACTTGGCTGGGCTGTTCCTACATTCCCAGCTTGTACTTTACGTTTTGTGTGTGTTTATTTAAGTTCACTCCTTTTTCCATATTTGTATTTTTAATTGATATTTTTATCATTCATATACATTGTGTTTCATGCATGTACATCGTCTAATGCAGTCCTTCCTGTACGTTGTATTCATGTGGATTGGGGGGTTTATGTTCCCTTTACAATCATCTTACTAAGAGCTGCTTTCATGAAAGCAGGTAAACCAGCTACTTCATGCCTCGGACCCAAATGTGCCCCTTTTAGAGATCCCACTTCTCATTGTCCGTCCCTGTCAAGCCAGTACCCTGAGGGAACAAGTGTGACCCTTTTGCTGGGGAATCGTGTGTTCAATTTGGAAGCCAGTTTTATTTTTCTGTAAGTGCGTGCAGACCTCTTTGATCCCAGACTACCACGACCTAGGGAGTGTAAACACCAAGCAAGCCTCTGGGAAGTTTGTATTTCCTAACGCCCAGGAAAGATATACTGAGTCTGTGAAGCAGGCAGTTGTTGTTCTTGTTAGATGCCATCAAATTGAGTGTGCGTCCTAGTGACCCGTGAACAGCAGACCTGGGTTCTGTCCCGTCCTGTGCCGTCCTCACCGTCTCTGACACACTTGAGCCCAATGCGTCATGCAAGTGTTTGAAATGTTGTGGGATTGGCCAGAATGGGGCAGAGACACAAAGTGAGCATGGGCGGGTGGAGAAATGGGGTGGGTGGGCTTGCTCTGGCCAGGTCTGGTCCAGACCTTCAGTTTGTAAAAGAGCAGAGTCTCTGGGCAGGGTGATAAAGCAGGGCTCAGTGAGACCGTGTCTCCTGCTGGTGAACATTGTTGTTATGTGTGTCGAGTCACCTGTGACTCATAGCGACCCTGTGTACAGCAGCCCTAAACTCTGCTCTGTCCTGTGCCAGTCACACCGTCTCTGACACTCCCATCCCGATTACCCTAATGACTGAATCAGTCCACCTCATAGGGGGTCTTCCTCTCCTGCGCTGTCCCTCCACCCTCCCAAGTGTGCCGTTCCTCTCCAAGGACTGGTCCCTCCTTGCAACTTGTCCAAAGTATGTCAGACGAAGCTTCAGAATCCTTGCTTCCAAGGAACAGCTTGGTTTAACCCTCTCCAGGACAAACCTGTTTGTTCTCTTAGCAGTACATGGTATATTCAATACTCTTCTCCAGCATCACAGCTCAGAGGCATCATTTCTCCTTCTATCATCCCTAGTCATTGTCCAGAATTTTGATACATAACAAGTGATTGCAAAGACCATGGCCTAGATCAAGTGCACCTTAATCTCCAGACTGATATCTTTGCTCTTCTGTACTTTGGAGAGGTCCCTAACAGCAGACTTTCCCATTGCAATATGTCTTTTAATTTTCTGGCTGCTGGTGCCAAGAGTGTTGAGTAAAGTGAGAGTTAAGAAGGAGAAAATATTTCATCTTAGTTTAAACCATCGCACCCAGGTGTTGGGCCCAAGGACCCCCAGAACCACGTGGAGCGGACACTGCTGCCTTCTCTGTGGCCCAGGCAGGGGCTGGCATGGCTCTGGTGGCAGTGGGCTCACCTTGTTTTCCCTCCCTGTCGCCCCAGTACCTGGAGTCAGTGAAGCCCCTGATGAAGGAGGATGACTTCAGGCGCATGACCGAGCTGGCCCAGGATTTCGCTGTCACTCTGGGGCCAAAATTGCAGTGGTACTTGAAGCTCAAATCCTGGTGGGCAACGAACTACGTGAGTATACACACCCACTCTTTCTTTTTCTTTTTCTTTTTTTGGGGGGTGGGCAATTTAAAAAAAATTATTATTCATTTCAATGAAAATTTACTGAGACTTTGGGTTTCCATTCATTCACTATTGCACTTTTCTCCTCTTCCAACCCTCCCCCCTAGTACACTACCCTCTTGGAAAAGTAAAAGAAAAATTCTTTCATTGTTTTACAATCCCTCCCCCCAGGTCCACTCCACTATGCAGCCTTCGTTCTGGACTCATGTCATGACAATAATACCTAATCACATAGCCTTTTTAAACAGTTCTCATCTGTTTCAATGCAGTATACATAATATATCCCATCTTTCTCAGTCTCCACCCAGACCCCTATCCTGTTTTACAACAGTGGCACTATGCAGTATTTGTCCTTTTGTTACTGAGATATTTCACTCAGCATAATGTCCTCCAGGGTCACCCATTTTGTATAATATTTCATGAGTTGTTTGTCAATGAAGTATAGTATTCCATTGTGTGAATATACCACAGCTTCTCTATCCATTCGTTTGTTAATGGGCACTTAGGTTGTTTCCAACTCCTTGCTATTGTGAACAAAGCCGTGATAAACATGAGTGTGCATTCTTTCTTTATCTTTATGCTTGGTGTCTTAGGCTGGGTTCTCTAAGGGAAAAAAAAATCCAAAATACACACACACACACACAGAGTTTGAGAGAAATTTATTTGCAAGCAGCTTTGCAGAATGCTGGTTTGGGAGGCTGGTGGCCACCACCCGGTGCACAAGGAATGTAGCCAAAAAGTGCAAATCTTTCCATGCTGGACTCTTCTTTAATCAGCTTTAAAATGGAAGTGGTCTTCCCTGAGTGAATACCCCCAGGCCTCCCGTTTCTTGCGCCCCCACCCATCCCACTGTGCTAACCGCCTTCTGGAAGGACCTACAGAACCAATCTTCTCCCACTTGACCCTGCCAGGGGCCCAGGACCTCTTGCCATTGGCTTTGTTTGTGCTGTGCATCTGTGACGTAAGAGGCCGTGTGACAGAATGTTCCACAGGGGACTCTCTGCTGTGGAGCTGATTGCTGTAATTGTTCTGTGTCACCGAATCACCTGTGACTCATAGTGACCCTGTGTACAGCAGCTCTGAAGCCTGCCCTGTCCTGAGCCAGTCTCACCGACTGCCATTGCCCCAGTTACTGTGTCAATCCATCTCATCCAGGGTCTTCCTCTCCTGCGTCCCTCCTGACCACATGCCCAGAGTATGTGAGACAGAGCTTCAAAATCCTAACCTCCAAGGAGAAGGTCGGTTTCAACCTCTCTAAGACAGGCATAATTTGTTCTCCTTGGCAGTCCATGGTATGTTCAAAACTCTTCCCCAGCACCACAACTCAAAGGCATCAATTCTTCTGTCATCCTTAGTCATTGTCCAGCTCTCTGATGCACAGCAAGTATTGTAAAGACCATGGCCTGAATCAGGTGCACCTTAGTCTCTAAAGTAATGTTGTTGCTTCTCACTACTCTAGTGAGGTCCCTGACAGCAGATTTCTCCAGTGCAGTTTGTCTTTTGATTTCCTGACAGCTGGTCCCAAGAGTGTTCATGGTGCTGCCAAATGGCCCAGTGGTGAGAATCTTTTTCTTGATGTTGAGCTTCAGTCCATATAGGAGGCTGCAGTCTTTAACCTTCTGCAGCAAGCGCTTCAGGTCCTCTTCAGTTTCAGCAAGCAGAGTTGTGTCATCTGCATAATGCAGATTGTTGATGAGTCTTCCTCCAATCCTGATGCCACATTCCTCCTCCTAAAGTCGCTTGCCAGCCTATCTTCCTTGGCACCTCAGGCCATCTGGTGGAAGCCCCGTGTGGCTCTCCCCACACGGCCACGCCCCTCCCAGCCTGTGCTGTCTGTGCCCCCAGGTCAGTGACTGGTGGGAGGAGTACATCTACCTCCGAGGACGGGGACCCCTGATGGTCAACAGCAACTACTACGCCATGGTGAGTGAGTGGCTGGGGGGCTCCGTCTGCTGCCTGCCCCTGGAATGAGCAGGTCTTCATCTCCTCCCTGACAGGCAGCCCCCTCCATAATGGGGGTTCGTGCAGACACAGGGCTATCACCCACCCTTGGGCCTTCTCCCAGTCCCTGAAGCCCCACTAGTGACCTCCACAGCAACTCTGCCCAGTTCTGAGTGGATGCCCTAGTTGTTAGGTCTCTGACCTCCCTGGGCTGTGATGTCCCTCAGCCTCCCCGGACTGGCGACGTTAGGAGACGATGTGACCTTCCACTGCGTGCATCTCTGATTCTTTGCCCCTGGGGTGCCCTTAGGATTAGATTCGGGGGCATAGTGTTTGCAGGAGGATTCTGGAAGTAACAGTGTGTGATGCTGTGTGACAGTGTCCATCTGTGCCACGTGGGGTGTCGTCAGCGTGCGGGAAGGTGGCCTCTGCCAGGGCCTTGGCCTCACTTGTCTGTTCCTGTGTGATCGGGATGTCCTCTGGGTGTGTCCATTTCCCGTCCTCATCCGTAGCGTGTCCTCTGGTTCTGCGATGCTCTTTTTCCTCTTAACACTAGCCTGCCGCCCTCTCTGACCTCGTGGTTTCTGTTTCAAGGACTTACTGTATGTGGTGCCCACGCACATCCAGGCGGCCAGAGCGGGCAACGCCATCCACTCCATCCTGCTCTACAGACGCAAGCTGGACCGGGAGGAGATCAAGCCCGTAAGTAGCACCTAATGCATCGGGCTGCTAACTGAAAGATCAGTGGTTCAAATCCACCAGCTGCCCCTGGAGAGAAAGGTGAGCAGTCTTGTTCCATAAAAGGCTTAATAGGCTGAGAAGTCGAAGGAGGGTCACTGGGAGTCAAGACTGGCTCCACGGCCGGGGTCAGTCGTATACAGAAGCCACGTTTACACTGTCTGGTGTGTCGAGGGTGGAATATTGTGACAATGACGGTGAACAAACATGGCAGAGACGTGAAGTGAGCACGTTGCCAAGAGGCTTGCTGGACGCACGGTTGCCACAGACCTTTGGTTTGTAAAAACACGGTTTCTGTGAAGCTCTGTAAAACAAGGGTGTTTCTGTTCCCATAGTCAGGTCACAGGGACAGGGAGTCCCCATCTCCCTGGGGGAGGAAATCAGCTGTCAGGAGACATTTGTAAAAACAGCCTTGTTGTGACACTTTTGAGGTTCCTCATACGTCTGCAGTGGGTGGTGTATAAGCCGTGGACCCCGCCGCATACACACTCCCTGGATACACGTACCCGCAAAACTTCCATCTCAGTAAGAGATCAGCCATCTCCGTCACCCCCCCGGCCCCCCAGGCCTTCCTGACCTCTTCCTGCCCCCTCCCTCTGGTGCCCTGAAGTCTCTGCGTCGTGGACCAGGGTGACCGGGCTGTGTGCAGAGCCACCCGAGTCCAGCGTGCAGTGTCACTTTCTGCCGGCTTTCTTTCCTGTGCACGTTTTTCTCACCTGGAATGTTTTCCTGTGTAGATTCTGCTCCTGGGCTCCACCATCCCACTCTGCTCTGCGCAGTGGGAGCGAATGTTCAACACGTCCCGGATCCCAGGCGAGGAGACAGGTGAGTGAGGCCTGACTGGGCCCGTTCACGCCCTCTGTCCCTGCACTCAGGACAAGGACACAGAGGACAGCGGGACACACTCCTGCATGCAGCCCAGCTCAACTCCTCTTCACTGAGCCCAGACCAGACCCAGGCCCTCTGCCTCCAGTCCATCCGACCCTCAAGGACCGCAGGGGTCAGGGTAGACCCACCCAGAGGTTCTGAGTCATCTTCCCAGCAGCGCACTGCCCCAGTTTTCCCTCATGGAGCTGCTGGTGGGCTTGAACCATTGGCCTCTGAGTGCTTAACCACTGCTCTGGCAGGGCTCCTGTGTGGGCCCTAAACCCTGTGCCAACCAGCCCGTCCCGGGACTCACAGTGACCCTGTACGAGAGAGCAGGACTATCCCAGGGTTTCCAGAGCCCGAAATCCTCACAGGAGAGTCCTCTCTTCCTTTTGAGAGGCTGGTGGTGGCTTTGAACTGCCGACCTCTCAGTTAGTGACCGAGCACTTTAACCCCTATGCTGCTAGGGCTCCTGTAAAGTGACGGGAGCGATGTGCCGCTTATGGGCTGTGATTTTCAATCAGGAGCCCTGGTGAGGTGGTGCATGAGTGTTGGACTGCTAACTGAAAACTCAGCAGTTCCAGTCCCCACCTGCCCCATGGGAGATGGGCAGTCTCTCCCCTCAGAGTCCCACAGCATCAGAAGCCAGTGTAGGGTGTCCTTGGGGGTGGAGGGTGCTCTTGTTGGTGTAGGGAGCCCTCAAGGGTGCAGGGTGCCCTCGTGGTTGCAGGATGCCCTTATTGGTGGAGGAGGGCACCCTCAGGGGTGAGGGTGTCCCTGGGGAGTGGAGGGAGCCCTCAGGGGTGCAGAATGCCCTTGTTGGTGGAGGAGGGAGCCCTCAGGGGTGCAGAATGCCCTTGTTGGTGGAGGAGGGAGCCCTCAGGGGTGTGGGGTGCCCTTGGTGGGTGGAGGGCACCCTCAGGGGTGCAGGGTGCCCTTATTGGTGGAGGAGGGCACCCTCAGGGGTGAGGGTGTCCTTGGGGAGTGGAGGGAGCCCTCAGGGGTGCGGGGTACCCTCGTGGGTGGAGGGCATCCTCGGGGAGTGGAGGGAGCCCTTGGGTGTAGGGTGCCCTCGTGGGTGGCGGTTGCCCTCGGCAGCAGGGTCCTGGTCTGGGTCTGGGAGTTGCCATCATTCACCGTGCCCTGGCTTTGTGTCCTGTGGCCGCAGACACCATCCAGCACGTCAGGGACAGCAGGCACATCGTGGTGTACCACAGAGGCCGCTACTTCAAGGTCTGGCTGTACCACGACGGCCGGCTGCTGAAGCCCCGGGAGATCGAGCAGCAGGTGCAGCGGATCCTGGATGACCCGTCCGAGCCCCAGGACGGGGAGGCCAAGCTGGCTGCGCTCACTGCCGGGGACAGGTGGGCACCCCCCGCCCGGGCACGGACCTCCTCACGCGGGCATCCAGGGCGGTGAGGGAGGAGCGGGCGGGGCAGCAGTTAAGGCTCTCGGCTGTGAAAGGTCAGCGGTTCGCACCCACCAGCCACTCGATGGGAGAAGGATTGTCGACCAACGTCTGTAAGGGCTGATGGCCGCAGAGACCTCCCCGCAGCTCTGCACTGTCCTGGGGGGCTCACCGCAAGTCCAGGTCAACCAGACACAGGGTTGTGGGGGAGGCACAGATGTTGTACACTCAGCTGTCAGCTGAGGGGGGTGGAGGTGGGCGGGGTGGTTCCAGCCTATAGGGTAACAGGTGACAGGAGGAGCTTAAAGGCCTGGTGTTAACCCCACAGAGACAGAAAGGAAGGCCGACAGGCTGCTCTGCTCTGGAGTCCCCTGCGGCAGAGCTGAGGGCAGGGGGTTTGGTTCAGCAAATCCTTTCCAGTTCCCATCTGTACCCCATGATACTGTGTGTACTCCTGTCTCTACCCATCTGTACCCCATGGTAATGGGTGTACTCCTGCCTGTACCCGTGGTTCTGGGTGTGCTATCTGTACCTTGTGGTTATGGGGTGTAATATCTGAACCCTATGATACTGGGGGTGCTGTCTGTACCCTGTGGTTCTGGGTGTGCTATCTGTACCTTGTGGTATGGGCTGTAATATCTGAACCCTATGATACTGGGTGTGCTGTCTGTACCTGTGGTTCTGGGTGTACTCCCGTCTATACCCGTAGTTCTGGGTGTACTCCTGTCTCTACCCGTCTGTACCCAGGCGTCTGTTGGGAGGGGACCTGTCGGTGTTGGGGGTCTCTCAGCAGGTACCCTAGATCTGAAGGACATTCTATTCTTTCTGTTCTTCTTTCTTGGTGGCTGTAGGGCTGTAGTGATGTCTACTCACTGGTTTATCTCTTTTCCATCTTAGAAGAGGTTGACAGGTTATAGTGTAATGCTGTAGACGGGCTGCTGCCTCATTAGCGTCCCCTCTGTGTTAGTGTCCACATCCCCTCTACATTAACTTTCATTCCCTCTGTGGCTAGTTGGTCCTAAGGTGCAGCCACCCTGCAGGGCAGGGTGTGTGTAGAGCAGGGTGTGCGCAGGGCATGGTGTGTGCAGGGCAGGGTGTGCGGGTATGTGGTATGTGCAGGGCAGGGAGTGTGCAGGGCAGGGTGTGTGCAGGGCA
>NW_006399876.1:6407160-6408935 GCF_000299155.1 Elephantulus edwardii
CAGGGTGTGTGCAGGGCAGGGTGTGTGCAGGGCAGGGTGTGTGGGTATGTGGCGTGTGCAGGGCATGGTGTGTGCAGGGCAGGGAGTATGCAAGGGCAGGGTGTGTGCAGGGCAGGGTGTGCGGGTATGTGGCGTGTGCAGGGCAGGGTGTGTGCAGGGCCGGGTGTGCGCAGTGCCGGGTGTGCGCAGGGCAGGGTGTGCGGGTATGTGGTGTGCATGGCATGGTGTGTGCAGGGCAGGGAGTGTGCAGGGCAGGGAGTGTGCAGGGCAGGGAGTGTGCAGGGCCGGATGTGCGCAGTGCCGGGTGTGTGCAGGGCAGGGTGTATGCAGGGCCGGGTGTGTGCAGGGCAGGGTGTGCGGGTATGTGGTGTGCAGGGCATGGTGTGTGCAGGGCAGGGTGTGTGCAGGGCAGGGAGTGTGCAGGGCAGGGTGTGTGCAGGGCAGGGTGTGTGCAGGGCAGGGTGTGCAGGTATGTGGTGTGTACAGGGCATGGTGTGTGCAGGGCAGGGTGTGTGCAGGGCAGGGTGTGTCCACCCGTGGGCCGTCCTGGGCTGTCCTCCTTCCTGCAGTAGACAGCACGTCTTTTATGAAACATCTGGTGGGTTCAAAGCACTGACCTTTCAGTTAGCACCAGTCCCTGATTGTCCGCACCAAGTCATTGTTGTTATGTTCCACTGAACCAGAACTGACCCGTGACTGACCATCCAGCGGGTTTTCGAAAGCAGTAAGTCACATGGGAGCAGCAGGTGGATTCGAACCTCCAGCCTTTCTGCTGGCAGTGCAGCTCCTCACCATCGAGCCGCCGCGCCCCCACCCCGTGCCTCACTAACTTGAATGCCACTCATCTGGCCTCATCAGCATCACAGTGCGAGGGTTTTCTAGCACACAGACTCATTACGTCCTCACAGAAGTGGGGTCAGTTAGATTCTGAATCATGGGAGGACAGTTACTGGACTATCGGAGAATGCTGGCTTGGTCAGCCTGGCACACACTATCCCCGATGCTCTTTTCATTGACATTTGGGTGCAGTTTACAGAGCTCACCGGTCCTCCAGTTGACCATAACTATTTGGTGTTAGGACATGGAGTCCAGTCCCCACATGGCATCATTTTGGGGGTTACAGTTTAACCCATGACAGGAGAGGGTGAAGGAACGTGCCTGCTGCCCTGGACCACAGTGTGGCGTTCTGGTCATTGTTGAGTGGGCATCTGTTGGCTGGCAGTGCACCCCCTGGGCTCTGCTCTGAAGCAAACACACGGAGTACGGTGGGCCTGGTGGGCACCTGGTGGGCAGCACAGACCTGCCGCGCTCCTGAAGGAGGCTCCTCATGGTCAGGCCCAGGACTCTCCGTTTGGAGATCCGAGGTCAATGTCCAGCATTTTGTGATCTGAGGGAACTATCTTGTGTGCTGTAAGCCCTGACCTCTGTGCTACGAGGCTCGCTGGACGTCCTCACCGTGTGTCCGGCTGTGCCTGACTGTGTCCACCTCCCCACAGGGTGCCCTGGGCCAAGTGCCGGCAGACTTACTTTTCCCGTGGGAAAAACAAGCAGTCTCTGGACGCTGTGGAGAAGGCTGCGTTCTTCGTCACGCTGGACGAAACTGAGCAAGGCTACACAAAGGAGGACCCCGTCACGTCCATGGACAACTACGCCAAGTCGCTGCTGCACGGCCAGTGTTTTGACAGGTGGGTCCTCATCTTGTCCACACGAAGGTGGGAATGTTCTGAGTGGGACTCGCCATCTCCGAGTTTCCCATACGAGCAGTCCGGTGCTTC
>NW_006399876.1:6409625-6413946 GCF_000299155.1 Elephantulus edwardii
AGCGGGGAGGCGTTCACGCTCACCCTCTTCCAGCGGGGAGGCGTTCACACTCACCCTCTTCCAGCGGGAGGCGTTCACACTCACCGTCTTCCAGTGGGAAGGTGTTCTCACACACGTTACGCAGACTCACACACTTCTCTCTCCCGTGCACGCAGTCGCAGATGTCCACATGGACCCTGCATTCACAACCCCCCCCACACACACACCCAGTCACACTGCCTACACAGCAGATTCTACCCCCTGTGGCCCCATCATCATCTGCAGATGTGGTGACAGCTGAGCCTGGTGGAGGAAGGTGGTAGGAAGCCTGGGTTTTGAGAGAGACCTGGGGTGTCAGCCACCCGGGCTTGTGTGGTCACGATGAGGCCACTCCACCTGGTGGCCTCCTTTTCTGCCCTTGAAGGGTGGGGTCCCACTTTTCAGTTGCCAGCTGAACACGTGACCGTTCAAACTACCCAGGCCCTCAGGTGTTAGGAAATCAGGGTGAAAGCAGCGTCGCCCCTTCCGAGAGTGACAGGAATGTAGTCCTTGTTTATCTCTGTCCTTTTACTATTTTTCTATTTACAACATTCTAATACAAATTCGAACATATTCTTTCAATTTCCCTCACCCTTCCACCCATCAGATTGTACACTCCAATGATTAATCCCCTCTTCCCCCTGCACATCCACATCCCTCTGCTTCCAGCCTCTCCCACCCCCCAGATCCTTATATTCATTCTACAATAATGGTCTTATACAATATTTATCCTTGTGGGACTGAGGTAGTTCACTCAATATAATGTTCTCCAGTCCCTCCCAAGTTAGGGAATCATTTACAAAGTTATTGCTCCTGCGTGCGGCAGAGTATTCCATCATGTGAATGGACCCTAATTTCTCGATCCGTTCGTTTGTGGTTGGATATATCTCTGTCCTTTTCAAGCATTTACGACCCGTGAACACGTCTGCTTCCTGTAGGTGGTTTGACAAGTCGTTCACATTCATCGTCTTCAAAAACGGCAAGATGGGCATGAACGCGGAGCACTCGTGGGCGGACGCCCCCATCGTGGGCCACCTGTGGGAGGTGAGTCCTCGCCTCTCCGGCCACCACCGGAAGTTGCTTTTTGTGAGTCCACATGCCAGACTGAACTGGATTTAGTAGTTTGATGGCAACGTCTCACTGTGTCAGGACCACGTGTAAATTAAATCCCAAACCACGGGCCTCCCCGTCTCACTTCTGTGACCACGGCCCCTCCTGACCAGAGATGGCCAGCAGCACCCTGGTTCCAGGGCAGGGCCAACGCTCAGCTCATCCACAAATAACAACCCCTTCCTTCCTCGGTCTCCTGACCTTTCCCTCGCTACCTGGGGGGCTTGAACGTGCAGGGATGTGAGGACAGCCCAGGAGCAGGCACGATCTCCGGCTGCTGCATGTGGGGCAGCTGTGTCCAGGCAGGACTCAGTGACCTCTAACCACAGCAGCGGCAGCCACATGTCAGGCCCAGCAGAAGCAAGTGCTTTGAGGTCTTGGCTCGCAGAATGCGGACCTTCACCACTCGCTCTCTCATTCGGAAGCAGACCTTCACCGCTCACTTTTCCTCTCGTTCTTATTCAGAAGCAGACCTTCACCGCTCACTTTTCCTCTCGCTCTCTCATTCGAAAGCAGACCTTAGCTTTGAGCAGTTCTGGGTTTGCAGAATACTGGGCCCAGAGCACTGGGAACCCACAGCCCCAGCCTTCGGGGGCGGTTTTGGTTAAAAGTTACACAATAGCTGACAAACATAGTTTCATGGTGCCTCTAGCCTCAGTACGTCCAGGAAACCTGGAATCTTTTTTTCTCAGCAAACGACTCACTGCTCTCGAGTTGGAACTGACTCATGGCTGACCCCCTTTTTTGGGAGCCTATAAATGGCCCCGGAGGAGATGACCTCTCCTGCTCTCGAGAAGCGGCTAGAGGATTTGAACCAGTGGAGAGGTGCCCCGTCGGAATTAGCAGGGCAGGTCCCTATGGACGAGGCCACTGGGGTTCCCTCTCAGTTTGCCGACCATCCCTCAGGTGACAGCTTTGGACACAGGCTCGCGTGAGCTGGACTCAGTCAGCAGGGCGGCCGTGGGGTCTTGGGTTCGGGTACACAGGCGGGAGCAGACTTGCTGGGTCACGTGGTGTTCTGTCCCGTTTCGAGGAGGGTGGGGATGCTTGTCCCTTTCACTGACCGTCCTCCCAGGTGCAGGCAGGGTCGCTGATGACGGTAGGTGCCCCGTCAGTGTGTGTCCGCACACAGTCGGTGTGTGTCCACGCTCAGAGTGCACGCTGTGGTGGGAGGAGATATACACACCGACAGCCTGCTCCTGAAGTGGACGGTGACCTCTCTTCCCTGACCGAGGCTGTCTCGGTTGTGAGATGGGGAGTGACAGCTGAGACCTTACCGGTGGCTGTCCCTGGAGTGGATGCTGACCCTCAGCGACCCCGCGTGTGGGGGGCAGAGCTCTGCTTTGTGAGGGTTCCAGTGGTTGGTGTACTGGACGCTCGTTACCAGGTCTTTCTCACAAGGCACTTCTGGGGGACGTGAACATGCAGCCTTTCAGGTAGCTGTAAGTGTTTTCACGTCGCCCCGCCTGGGACTCCAGGTGGCTGTGAGGATGCCGGAAAGTGCTGAGTGATTAATACGGGGTGCCCATTAACTGCCACCCCTGTGAACAAGGGCGCCTTTCCAGACGCTTCTTGCTGACTGTAGTGACCGTCCCCGTGCTCACAATGTCTTCTCTTTGGCAGTACGTCATGTCCACCGACTGCTTCCAGCTGGGCTACACGGACGACGGTCACTGTAAGGGGGACACCAACCCCAACATCCCGTACCCGACCAGGCTGCAGTGGGAGATCCCAGAGGAAGTAAGTCACTGCTGGGCTGTTCCTGTCCCCCGGGTCCTGCCTCGGTTCTCCGCAGAGACACCCCAGGAGGGTGCTTGAGCCAACAGAAACTGCCACCCTGTAGGAGGCCAGAAGCCTGAACTCTGGGCAGCAGCTGGAGGCAGAGGACTTCTCTCTTTGTTGGCTGTTGGGATGGTCTTGATCTTTCAGTGACTGTTGACCATGTTCTTGGGTAATCTCCAGAGGTCTTGGCATCAATCTTTCACAGGATCTAGAAGGTTCTCAGCATAGGAACCCTGGGTCCAAAGGGATGTCTGCTCCCCGCTGTTTGTTCCTTCATGGCACTGAGGTCCCTCTTTCCATAGTTGGGTCTCTCATCTTGTATAAAATTCAGGCCAGACCCCGAGGGAGCGTCCCTTCCATGGGCTGAGGGCTGTGGTCCGAGTACGGTTGTTAACCCCTAATGCCCTTCTGATGGCTTGTCCACATCAGACGACATCGGAGCTGATCACGGCATTCCATAATTTCCCAATGACACAGCTGGGAAGCCGCTGAGAATCAGGGTTCCCCCCACACCTGGACATGTATTTTGGGAGACACAAGTCAATCCATGGAAGGAAGATGAATTTAAACTCTCGCCCCAAACTCTCCACCAGAACTTCCTGTGTGTCCCGGATCTGGCTCAGCTGGGATGGGGTTTTACGAGGGCCTCGTGCTGTTCCGGGTCCGTTGGCACCCGTCGGGGGGCCCTTGTGGATGTGTTTGCTTCCTTCTTTAAGCTTTCAGCTAGGTCAGACTTAGTTCAAACAAGCAAACGGAGAAGCAGTTATAGAGTAACTGATTCCGCCTCCTAGTGACCCCGTGTGTCAGAGTAGGGCTGTTCTGTGGGATTTTTGGTGTCTGAGGTCCTGGACAGAGAGCGTCAGGCCTTCTGGATCTCTTCTGGGAGGCTTCAAACGCCAGCCTTTTGTAAGGAGCCAAGTGCAGTTGCGTTTGGGGACTTCTCAAATGTGGTTACATGTCTGTGAGGTCTCCCAGAGGAAAAGCTGGGGGGAAACGAAATGGAATCCCATAGTTTAGAGCTGAAGTTCTTTTTTTTAAAATTTTTTTTATTATTTTTGTGTGAGTGCACCGTCAAATCAGAGCATCTGGTGGATTCAAACCAAGCGCCTCTGGGATTGTAGTTGCAGCTCCTTACCACTAGGCCACCAGAGCTCCCCTCGGAGCTGAAGTTCTTTTAAATAATTCATTAGTAATTTTTCTAACTTGAAAGTGATTTTTGTTCCCGTCAAGATCCGCAGGTAATTCATTTGGGTGAGGCTTTTGGGGAAGGAAGCTCAGGTTGGAGACCTCAGTCCTTGCTCACCTAACCCGGGTGGGGAGTCGTGGGCCCAGGGACGCCCCTCGAGGTTGTGTGACGTTGTGTGTGTCTCACGCCGTCTCCTCAGCCCGCGTGTGTGTGTCCTGAGCCCCG
>NW_006399876.1:6414641-6432941 GCF_000299155.1 Elephantulus edwardii
CTGGCAAATTTAACTATGATATGCCTTGATGTTTTTCTTTTGGGGTCGAATCTATATGGTGTTCGCTGAGCTTCCTGAATATATATTCTCTCATTCTGTGTCTATCCTATCACTACTTACTGAAAAGTAAAATAGGGCTTCATGCAAAAAAAAAAAAGTCACATGAGAGGAGAGTCCCCATCTTTAGCCCACAGATCTACTGGTAGATTCAAACTGCCTTTTTTTTTTTTTGGATTGGCAGCACAACTCCTTACCCACTAGATCATAGAGCTCTTATTCATAAATGGCTATTATTTAGCTTGTCCCCTGCTCACGGTGAAGATGATGTGAGAAATAATTAAGTACAAATGAGTTTTCATCTACATTTTTATTAAAAAACATTAAAGAAATGCACATTTCATGAACACACAAAAAAAAATAAAATTGCCTCTTCCATTGCCACCTACAGCGGCGATGGGCTTCCCCGACAAAACCAGCAACTCCTTGAAATTCCCTTCAGCGTCCATCTTCATTCATTCATTCATTTATTTTTATTGTTTTATTTTTTACGTGTACAGTCAAATCGGATCTGACTGGTACAGGAGGCGATTGTTCCTCCTTCTCCAGCAGAGCATCTGGTGGATTTGAACCACGTACCTCTGGGATTGCAGTGCAGTGTCTTGCTTCAGCGTCCATCTTCGTTCTCAGTGCTTCTGCAGCACTGAGATCACCAGTGGGCCGGTTTCAGGAGCTGAAATTTGTGTTCTCACCGTTTAACCGAGCCCAGCCCGCTGCGTTCAGCCCCTCCTCGCAGACCCTCCCTCAGGCTTCCACGCCTGTCCGCCTTCTGGGAGGGGACTGCTCATCTTTCTCTCATGGTGTGAATGGTGGAGTCAAACTGCTGACCTGTCGGTGGTCAGCCCCTTATGTAAGCCGCTGTGCCGCCAGTTTGTCGTGGCTGTTGGGTGTCCTCAAGTGGACGACACCTCACAGTGGCCCGTCTGTGAGCAGCAGGTGGAACTGGGCCTGGCCCTCCACCATGCTGCGCGCCTGCTGCGTCACTGCGCAGGCTGTCCCCTCGAGGTCTTCCTCTCCTTCCCTGACCCTCAGCTTTCCCAGCGTGATGGCATTTTCCAAGGAAGGTTCCCCCTGACCGCATGCTCAGTGTATGTGAGGCTACGTTTCACCATCTTTCTGCCAAGAAGCCCTGGGGATGCACTTCTCAAGACACGTTAATTCTTTCCACAATCTACATATACTCAGGATTCTTCGACAGCACCGCCATCCGAAGCCTTCAGTTTTTCTTCCATCTTCCTTCTTGACTGTCCCCACTTTCACATGCGTATGAAGCAGTTGAAAATGCCATGGCTCGGATCAGATGCCCCTTAGTCTTAAAGCTGACATCTCTTTAACACTGTAAAGACATCTTGACAACAGCTTTGCCCAGTGGATTAGATCTTTGAATTTCTTCACTGGGTGTTGATTGTGGATCCAAGGAAAATGAAATCTTTGGCATCTTCAGTCTCCACCAGCTATTAGGATGTTGCCTGTTGCAGTGGTGAGGACTTCTGTTTTCTTGATGCTGAGCTGTAATTCATCTTGAAGGCTGTAGTCGTTGGTCTTTTTCAGTAGGTGGTGGCTAGAACTCAAAGCGAAGGCCCACTCCTGTCACCCAGGGACAGGTCCTGGTCTCTGTCTCGGCTTCCGCGCCGGAGCCCTTGTGGGTCTTCTTGTGCCGTGCGTGCCCTTCTCTTCGCTGCCCCCTCCATGCTTATCTACTCTTCATATCTCAAAAGAGGCTGATCTAAAACATCCCAGCACTAATACTGCTTCCTTAACATCACAAGCCCTGTTGCCGGGTGGGATTATATGCGTAGACGGTACTGTTTGCAACCCTTATCTTGAGAGGATGCAGACCATTAACAAGGCACTCGCTGGAAACTCCTGACTGACTCCCGAGGGTGGGTCTCTGTGCCCCTCAGAGTGAAACCACTGTCTTCTTTTTCCGAAGTGTCAAGAGGTGATAGAGACATCCCTCAACGCTGCAAGTCTCCTGGCCAACGACGTCGATTTTCACTCTTTCCCGTTTGACGCCTTCGGGAAAGGTGCAATCAAGAAGTCGCGGACCAGCCCGGATGCCTTTGTCCAGCTGGCCCTGCAGCTCGCCCATTACAAGGTATGGATGGAGTCTGGGTTTGAGTAGAGTCTTTGGGGTTCTTGGAACACACATCTGGTGGTGGGGAGGGGCCCGAGACCTGGCCAGGAGGGCAGCCTCCAGGGTCTGCAGGCCCCTGTGGTCTCCATGTGCTGGCCTGGCATTGGCAGAGGGGAGAGCTGGAGAGAGTCCAGTGAGGCCTTGTTGGACCTGTGGAGACTGAAACCCAGATAGCAAGGGGGGCAGTGGGGCTGTCTGCTGTCAGAGAGTGTGCTGCACCCCAAGGGTTGGCTCCCCACGGAGTGGGAAGTCACTGAGGCACGGCTTGGTGAGGCCCTGTTTGTTCACAGGATTTCTTCAAGCTCTTGTGTTGCGTGTAAGAGGCTGTACATCTTTTCAGGGTAGTTTACCTCATCTTGTTCTCAAAGAACAGCTAGCTGGTGGATTAGAACTGCTGGCCTTTTGGTTAGCAGGCTAACACATAACCAGTATGTCACCGGAGCTGGTAATTATGCTCCAGGTAGGCTGTTTGTTTATTTGCTTGTTTGTTTAGGTGCTAACTACTTGATCTTAAGATAACTTCAGGAAATGGGGTGTCTTGGTCTAGGTTCGATAGAGAGGCCAGACCAGGTAAGTGTGTGCTCACCTATATCCACCCTCTAAATTCACTGCCTTAGAGTTGGAAACAGCTCCTGGGTGACCCTCCAGCAGGTCCTCAGGAGGCTGTACATCTAACAGGAAGAGATGGCCCATCTTTCTCTCCAGGAGCTGCTGGGGGATTCACACCGGCAGAGAGGTACCACCTTTGGTTAGCTGTCACCCCCTAAGAATGTCACCCCCAGGTAGAATGCATGTTACTCTTGAGTAAGGGTGAGACTCCAGATGTGCCCACCGTACCCCTGCCTCACTCACATTCGGAGGTCATGATTATACAAATGCAGCAGTCACTGTACCAAAAAGCTACAGAAGAATTTCATGAAATAACATAGGACCAAGAGGCAATAGTGATGAAGGAGGAGGTTCAAGCTGCTCTGAAGGAATTGACAAAGTATAACGCCCCAGTAACTGATGAAACACCAATTGACGTATTTCAGCAAACAGATGCTGCCCTGGACATGCTCACCAGGTTGTGCCAAGAAATCTGGAGGACAACTACCCAGCCAACTGACTGGAAGAAACCCATATTTATTTCCATTCCCCAAAAAGGTGATCCCACAAGAGTATTTAAATTATAGAATATCACAGAATCAAAATCCTGCTGAAGATTATCCAAAAATGCTTGGAACAGTACATTATTCGAGAGCTACCAGAAATATGTTGTTGTTGTTGTTAAGTGCCATCAAGTCATAGACGACTCACAGTGACCTGACTGAATGAAAGAACTGAGCACTGTTCATAGAGTTTCCAGAGGCAAGCCATTTCACAAGTGGATGCCACTCCTGCTTCCCAGTTTGTTTTAACCGGGAAGCTCCACCAAACCCTGTCCACCGTGGGTAACCATTATCACATTTGGCACATCAGTTTCACAGTGTTCAGCATCACAGCAACCACGAGTTACCTCTGCACAGCACTGCACCGGGGAGGTGCCGGAGGGGGGGGGGATTGTGTACCAATGAGGGAGTTTTTCTTTTGCTTTTCAAGGAGAGGAGCAAATGGGGGGGGGGGGGGGGGGGGGGGGGTGCGGGGAGAAGGGTGCAACAATGAATGAATGGAATCCCAAAATCTCTGTAGATGTTCATTGAAATGAAAAATAAACAACCTAAATTAAAAAAAAAAGAATGTTTGACCAAAATAACCAATTTAAACCAGGCCTGAGGGCCGCAGATTAAATCACCCACCTTGGGCTCGGTAGCATAACTTTCTGGCCACTAGGGCCAACGTAGGTCTGTCTTTAAGAGACTGTGGCACTGGAGACTTTATAGCCAATGTCAGATGGATCTTGGCTGAAAGCAGAAAGTACCTTAGGAATATTTATCTTGTTTCATTGACTATGCAAAAGCTTTTGACTGTGTAGATCACAATAAGCTGTGGCTAATATTGAGAAGAATGGGAATCCCAGAACACCTGTTTGTGCTCATGCATATCCTGTACCTGGACCAAGAAGCAGTCCTCAGAACAGAGCAAGGAAACACTGCATGGTTTAAAATCAGGAAAGGAGTGTGTCAGGGTTACGTCCTGTCTCCATACCTTTTCAGTCTATGTGCAGAACAGATCATATAGGAGGCTGTACTTTATGAGGAGGAATGTGACATTAGGATTGGAGGAATCTGTCTTGCAGATGACGCAATCTTGATTGCAGAAACTGAGGAGGACCTAAAACATTTGCTGCAGAAAGTAAAGGATGATAGTCTTCAATATGGATTGAAACTCATCATCAAGACAAAAATTCTCACCACGGGGCCAAGTGGTAGCACTGATAGATATTGAAATTGTTAACAGTTTCAGCTTGCTTGGCTTCACAATCAGCACCCTTGGCACCAGCAGTCAGGAAAGTAAAAGACAAATTGCAGTGGGAAAATGTGCTGTCAGGAACTTCTGCAGAGTGCAAAAGAGCAACAGTGTCAGTCTGGAGACTAAGGTGCACCGGTTCCTTACTATGCATCAGAGAGCTGGACAATAAGGATTATAGGATTATCGATGCCTTTAAGCTGTGGTACTGGAGAAGAGCCTTGAACATACCATGAGTTGCAAAGAGAACAAACAAGTCTGTCCTGGAGAGGGTGAAACCAAGTTGTTCATTAGAGGCAAGGATTTTGAGGCTCCGTCTTACATATTTGGGGCATGTGGCCAGAAGGGACCAGTCCCTCGAGGAGGACATCATGCTTGGAAGGGTGGAGGGACAGCGCAGGAGAGGAAGACCCCGTATGAGATGGATTGACACAGTAACAGGGTAATGGGGGCAGGTGTGTCAGAGACAGTGAGACTGGCTCGGGCTAGGACAGGGTTCAGAGATTTGTCCATAGGTTCACTATGACTCGCAGGTGACTCGATGGCATGTAACAACAATGGAGGATACTCAGATCACAGAGTGGGTCACAGGATGGAAGGCGCACATACTCCACTGGGCATCATGGCCTGGCCAGGCTGGTAGGTGATGCGCCCGTCACAAGTGCCACGTTGGTACCACACAGGCTGGAACGGGAGGCAGGCACCTCTGCATTTGCCAGCTGGTTTCCCGTCCCCCAGACCCCACAGGTATTTTTACAAGTTTCATGATACCAAGATTTTTTTTAAAAGCAACACAAAGATCCTTTCCATGAAACTGATTCTGACTCTGGTGTGGGGCACAGGGTTCTGTGGAGCCACCCCTCCCAGGAAGGCCCTCGAAGGTGCCACCCCCCTGGGAAGGCCCTCGGGAGGTGCTGGCCCCCTGGGAAGGTCTTTGGCCCTCCTGGGAAGGCCCTCGGAAGGTGCTGCCCCCCTAAGAAGGTCCTCGGGAGGTGCTGCCCCCCTGGGAAGGCCCTCGGGAGGTGCTGGCCCCCTGGGAAGGCCTTTGGCCCTCCTGGGACGGCTCTCAGAGGTGCTGGCCCCCTGGGAAGGCCCTCAGGAGGTACTGGACTCCTGGGAAAGCCCTCAGAAGGTGCCCCATCACAGGAAACTGCAGCATGCTCCCCAGGCCCACCACCCCAGCCTGGGGGTGGGAGTCCGGGTTTGCATTCGGCCCCCCAGCCTCAGCTCTTTGTCCACTGTGTTTGGTTTCACTCCCTAGAGCCTGGCCTGTCTCAGCAGGGACATCAGCGGCCTCCCCTTCTCTCGACAGCTGATAGCAGCAGGTTAAGTGGTCTGCAGACGCTAACCAGGCTAGACGTCCTGATGGGGCCTCAGCTTGGGTGGGGTTCTCACACTAACGTGGGTGTGCGTGTCCAGACCGGCTACGCGGATGGGCGTTACAGTGTGGGGGCCATGCATGGTGGTGTGACGGCTCCGGGGTTAAAGACTGTAAAGGCCGGCCCTGGGTCTCACTGGGTGTGGAATCCTTGCACTGGACATTCCAGGTTAACCTTTATTAAATGACTAAAACACCGGGTTACGCTGACCCTGTGCTTTCCCCACCCCCTCCATAAGCCCTCTGAAGATGCATGTTGTCGGGAGGCAGGAAGACTCTCAGAAAGGGTGTTTATCACCTGTGACTGGGGTGGGAGGAGGAGTTAGGGTGCCTGGGACCCCAGCCCCGAGGGCGTTCAGTGCTGAACCATTGAGGGAAGAGCTAAGAGCGGGCACCAAGGCGACTTCAGTGCAGGAACCACATGCTGCAGACAAGACCACCCGCTCACGTCCTGCCCTGGACGCCTGACCCTCTCCGTCCGTGGAGAGTTGGCAGCGCTGCCCAAAACTGGACGCCTGACCCCCACCGTCCATGGAGGGCTTGGCAGTGCTGCCCAGCACCAGACGCCTGACCCTCGCCGTCCATGGAGAGGTTGGCAATGCCACCCAGTCCTGTACCATCTTCAGGACTGTTGCCATGCTTGACTCCACGGTTGCAGCCACCCTGCCGGTCCACCTCATGGAGGGGCGTCCCTCATTTCCCCTGACCCTCCATGTCCCTTCCCAGCAATCAGTCCCTCCTGCTGCCCCGGGCAGTGTGAGCGGAGGCCCCGTCACTGCTTTATGTGTTCATTTTCCCACTGTGGTCATGTCCTCCTCCTGGTGGCCTCACGTAGAGGCCAAAACCCTGCCCAGCCCCCTGCCATCCGTGGGCTCTGTGTGCCCCGCCCTTCGTGTGGCCACCTTGCTGACCATCTTCCTCTCCTTTTCTGAGCGTGGTGTCCTTGTCGAGGCACTGGCCCTTCTGATTATGTGCCCAGAGTATCTGAGATAGAGTCCCAAGGGGATGGGATTGAGGTGTGTGACGCCCAGAAACTGGCATCTCCAAGTGGAAACCGGGGTTACCTGGCAACTGGACTCCCTACTCCTGCCCTGAGCCCCTCCTGATTAGAAGGGACACCTCCACGTGCTGTGACATAACCGCATGTGAAATGACAGTGACTAAACCTGGCTCCACAGGCACGTCGGCTCCCTACTGACCCTGACCCACACCCTGTCCAGCCCCGGGTTTGGGGCTGCACTCGGCCTGGCATTGACACTCTCCTCCTTTTCTAGGACATGGGCAAGTTCTGCCTGACATATGAGGCCTCCATGACCCGACTCTTCCGAGAGGGGAGGACAGAGACCGTGCGCTCCTGCACCACCGAGTCCTGCAACTTCGTGCTGGCCATGGTGGACCCGCACCAGACGGTGAGTGCACTGAGCTGGACCGCTGCCCGCTCCACAAAGGACGGGATATGCCCTCCTCTCACACACGTGGGCGGGCGCCTGCGTCCAGGACCGACCACACACCCATTCTCCAGCTACCACTCCCCAACTTGGGTTCGATTTCCCACTTGGCTGTGTTTTGGGGGAAGTTCACACAGAGAGCTCGGTTTCTATTTGACGGTTTCCACACCAATGATTGAGGGACACTGGCGGCCTTCTCCACAGTGTGTGCACATTCGCATTAAGTCCGTCCTGAGGGTGGTTTCTGAAGCTCTGGTTTCCTTGACCCCTTTCCCTTCTCATCTTTGCTGGACACTAACTGCTGACCCGTTGGCCCCATCCACAGGTTTTTTTCAAAGGAGCACTGTACCCGTGGGTTCTGTCCTTTGTGAGCCCATCTGGTACTTCACATAAAGGTGACCTCTAGGGATAGTTGTGACTCAGGATTTAAAGACTGGCTGCATCAACTGATCCATTAAGTCTGGACTTTTTTTTTTCCTACTTTTAAGGGGTTTTTAAATTTTTTTCTTTTTTTTATTATTAATTTTAATGAAAATTTATACTTTGGATTTCCAGATTTCCATCCATTCACTGTTGCACTTTACTCCCTGCCCACCCCTTCCCCCACCACCTCCAGTACACTCTTGTCTTTGAAAAGTAAAGGAAAAATTCTTTCATTGTTTTACAAACCCTCCCCCCAGGTCTCCTACGCTATGCAGCCTTTATTCTGGACTCCCGTCATGACAAAAATACCTAATCACATATCCCTTTTAGACAGTTTTCTCCCTCATCTGTTTCAATGCAGTATACATTATTAAACCCATCCTTCTTAGTCTCCCCCCAACCCCGAGGTCAGTCCTGTTTTACAACAGTGGCACCATGCAGTATTTGTCCTTTTGTGACTGAGATATTCACTCAGCCTAATGTCTTCCAGGGTCACCCATTTTTAATAATATTCCATGAGTTCCTTATTTTTCAGTGCAGCGTAGTAATCCATTGTGTGAATATACCACAGCTTCTCTATCCATTTGTTTGTTGATGGGCACTTAGGTTGTTCCAACTCCTTGTTATTGTGAACAAAGCCATGATAAACATGGGTGTGCGTATATCTGCTTAGATGTCAGTTATGGTCTCTTTGGGATATATTCCCAGTAATGGAATTGCTGGGTCAAATGGTATTTCTATTTGCAACTTTTTGAGAAAGTGCCATACCGCTTTCCACAGGGGTTGCACCATTTTACACTCCCACCAACAGTGAATAAGGGTTCCAGTTTCTCCACAACCTCGCCAGCATGTGTTGCTTGCTGTTCCGTTAAATTTTGCTATTCTTACTTGGGTGAGATGATATCTCATAGTTGTTTTAACATCTGGACTTCTTAAGAACTGAAGTCCTATCCCTAGTTTTTCTCCCATTCTATGGAGGTCCATCTGTTATGGCCATGATCAGATGGTTGGCAATCATCAGTGGTGGCAGCTGGCACCCTCTGGTTCATCTGAACTCCACGTAGCTGGGCACCATCTGGTTCCTCTGGTCTCAGGGCAGCCGGGCACCATCTGGTCACTCTGGTCTCCGGGTAGATGAAGCCGGGGTTTGTGTAGACTTACCTGTCCTGTAGATTCATTTCTCCACTGAGACTGCTTTCTCTCTCATTTGCTTCCGACAAGGAGAGACTGATAGTTGTAATTTAGATGGCCTCTCTAAAGGTTCCAAGAGCCTGACGCTACTACCTCTGCAGGGTGTGGGTCACGAAGGGTGTGTGCCCCTGGGTCTTCTAGTTGGTCCGTGTGCCCGTGGAAAAGTGGCAGTGTTCAGATGGGACAGTACCCCACACATTCTGTTTGGGTTACTCCTGTTTATAATGAAAACTCTCAGAAACCAGCTGGGCACGGACCCCCAGACCAAACCCAGTGTCACTAGCTCAGTTCTGTCTCAGGTGAGCCTCCAGCGTTTCTGAGACAAGGGCAGATGGCCTCATCTTTCTCCCATGGAGTGGCAAGGGGATTCAAACCACTGATCTTTTGGTTAGCAGCCCAGTGGAAGAATATTTATGGCAGGGTTGTCACTGCTTTGCAGATGAAAAGACAAAGCCAACGTGAAACCCAGCTCTTGAAGGGGTGGCTCAGAGCCTCGCCGTTTCCTGCCCGGGGGTTTACTTAGAGCCGAATGGAGCCTAAAGCAGCTTCTTGGGATCAGATGGGAAGACCCAGGGTGCTGTCTAATGTAGCCATTAGTCAGACCCCACGGAGGGTAGCATACAGCCCACAGAGGCACTGAGGGACGGGATGTAGCTCTATTTTCAGACAATGGAATGAGAGGTTTGTTAAAACCTAACAAAAGAGTCCTTGGTAGTAAAACCACACTCTGCTGCTAGCCCAAAGGTTGGCGGTTTGAGACCATCCAGAGGCCCCTCAGAACAAAGACCAGGAGATCTGCTCTAAGCCGTCCTGAATATCCTGTGCTGTCAAATGGTCAGCTGTTGCTGTAAAGCAGACGTGAAGGAGACAGGGCAGCCAGGGCTGGATGAGATCCAGGGCCCTCACGGGTACACGGACACCTGTGAAGTGTCACCATGTCTCCAGTGTGAACTTGGACCAAAACCCCAGTGAAATGTCAGGCAATCTCAGACTGTAGCTTCTCTTCCAGGCCACCCCCATAAGTCAGCTGGCACCATGACACGTGTCACACGGATGGTGTGGGCTTCCTGTGCTTATGAAGGTTGTGTTTACGTTAGACTGCGGGTCATTAGTCATGTCTGATGAAAAGTGTGACCTAGTGGGAGAATAACCTGAAGGAGGCACTGAGATGGGAAGTAATCCCACGGAGTTAGGAAAATAGCCCCACAACCTTCCTCACACGGGGCTGCCAGACCTTCCGTCTGAAAACAGCAGTGTCTGGTGCACAAGAAAATGAGGTGTGCCTCTGTGTGTGTCAGAAACAGAGCCCCAAACCCCGCAGCACGCAGTTCTGTTCTCTCACACACACTGTTGGAGTCGGGACAGACATTGAGTTGATGTTTGAGCTTCCTGGCCTTCAGGGTGAGCTCATTCGTGAGAACATGAAATGACGCTGTGTGGGCATCAGGGGACACAGCAAACAGGGCCCAACAACGTGGTAGTGTGGAAGGGCAGGTGGTCACTGGGCACCACAGAGTGCCCTGCTTGTCTCCCCAGGGGACCCCCAGGCGGGTGGCTGTGCAAAGGCCCACTGGGGGCTCAGACCTGCCCACAGCCCGCACGTGCCTCTCCCATTCTGTGTCGCAGGTAGAGCAGCGGCTCAAGCTCTTCAAGATCGCCTCTGAGAAGCACCAGCTGCTGTACCGTCAGGCGATGACCGGGGCTGGCATTGACCGCCATCTCTTCTGCCTCTATGTGGTGTCCAAGTACCTGGCTGTCGACTCCCCGTTCCTCAAGGAGGTGAGGCACCTCTTCTCCCACCAGGAGCCCCAGTGGCACAGCATTTAAGCACTCGACGGCTAACCAGGCGGTTGGCATTTGGACCCATCCAGTGATTCCATGCAAGAAAGGCCTGGCAATCTGCTCCCAGAAAAGGAACAGCCAAGAAAAGGCCGAGTCAACAACAAAAAAAAAGGGGAGGGGGAAGAAATTACTGCAGGATAAAGAGAAAAGGCCGAAAGGCAGTTCCTCTCTGTCAGCAGGAGGTCTCACGGCTCAACAGTGTCCACACAACACAGCAACAAATTACCACTGTTGCCATCTGCCATTGAACCGGCCCAGACTGCCTGCGGCCCACGCATGCGCAGACAGAGCTGTGGTCAGTGTTCACAGGCTGAATTTTTGCCCGTGGATCGCCACACCTTTCTTCCTACTCTTAGTCCAGAGGCTGTGCCGGAACCTGTTTACGGTGGTGAGCCGCCAGCCTCCACTAATCATGGCCGCATATAAAGTGCGCTGGGTGGGAATCAAACCCGCGTCTCCGTCATGGGAGGCGAGAATTCCACCGCCAAGTCACAGCCGCTGCTCTCCTCTGACGACACAGACATAATCTCAGGAGCATGGTCATAGAGGACCGCACGAAAACTGCCAGTTCATCCCGAATGTTTTTCATCCCTTTTCTAGTAAGTTAATTTTTTTAAATGGCTGTTTGCCAGCCAGCCACACCTCTGTCCCGTCTCATGTGACTGATGTCCAGTCGGCTCTTGGTATGTACAATTCCATATCTGTAGAGCCAGCCGGCAAATCATGGATCCAAAATACACAGAAAAAAACCCAGAAAGCAAAAATGAAGCCCCAGCAATCCCTCCAAGGCCGAGCGGGAGCGTAAAGGCCAGTTTGCGCACCATGTACAGTGTGTGTCACTGAGGGTTCCTCAGGCGGTTCCAACGCCAAGTGACACTGTGTTTGTTCATCAGAACAAAGTCCTGCCCGGCCCCTGCTGGCCTCACAGGTTCACTGTCTGAGCCGCCTGGCTGACGGGCTTTTTTCCTGACCCTCGACCAGTATTTTGTCCTCCAGGGGCTGCCTCCTGATAGGCTAGATGCTCCGAGGATGCGGGATGAGGTCCCACAGCCGCTCTTCTAAAAGTCTGGGGCACATTCAGTCTTTGCCAGCACAATGGTGCAAAGGACACCGTTCTCCCGTCCTCCGCACTCACTGCCCGACTTTCACATGCAGGAATGTGAAGAGACCAAGGTCTCAGTCAGGTGCACCGGGGTCTTCCCTGCGGCACCTTTGCTGTGTAGCTCTGTCAGGATGGTTGAAAGTAAACAGAAGGATGTGGGAAGGTGTGTGTGACTCCTACACGTTTCATACAAAGGACCTGGGATCTAGACGCTCTCCCTGAAGGACCTTGAGGGGTGACTGTCCCTGCCTCCTGGAAGGCGACATCAGTCACCGGGTGGTGCCCTCTCTGCTCAGAGCAGTGCTCAGAGCCCGGGGAAGGCAGGGCCCTTGCCTTTCCGTGTCAAGCAGTCAGAAGCGGGGACCAGGCTTCTGTCTCCCACGAGGCCCGAGTGCAGAGCCCAGCTGAGGACGGTGCTGCCAGAACGCCTCCTGACTCTGCCGTCTGTGTTTCGCTCACCAGGTCTTATCTGAGCCTTGGAGGTTGTCAACCAGCCAGACCCCTCAGCAGCAAGTGGAGCTGTTCGACCTGGAGAGGAATCCAGAATATGTGTCCAGCGGCGGGGGCTTTGGCCCGGTAAGTAGAGCGGGTGCCTCCCTGTGCAGGCCGCCTCGGCCCTGAGCACTTCTCGAGCCATTGCTGGTCCTGGCTGGAGGATTAGCCACCGATCTGGTGGCAGCCTTGGGTTTAAGACGCTGTTGCTGTACTTCACGACCACGGCACGTTGCCCAGCCTGTGCCATCTTCACGCCCTTGGCGTCTGAGAACCCACAGGCATTGTGTTTCCTGATCCCTTCCATCCTAGGGGTTCATCAGCCAGCATGCTCAGACGTGTGCTCTGCTGAGCCAGGGGGGTTTGCTGGCTGATTTTCACAAGTAAACCTGGCCTGTCTTCCTAGTCTGTCTTAGTCAGGAAGCTCCACTGACACTGGTTAACCTTGGGTTAACCTTGGTGTTTGAAACCCCAAGGATGTGGCTTCCAGTTCCACAGCCACACCCGGCCACCACAGCATGGCAGGAGGGGTGGCATTAAGAACTTAGAAAGGCTGCCTCTCGTGTGGCTTCATTTCCCAGCACTGGGCTGAAACCTCTCGTCTTGCACAGGTCGCTGACGATGGTTACGGGGTGTCCTACATCCTTGTGGGAGAGAACCTCATCAACTTCCACATATCTTCCAAGTTCTCCTGCCCTGAGACCGTAAGTAGGAGAGGTCCCTCTTCAGAGAAGGCAAGCGTGTCTTTTAAGTTGACATCGTCTTTTACGTTCCATCATCTGCTTTTTCTTGGCTTAAAAATGTTATCAATGACTTTCAAACTCTCTAACCCTAGTTTTAAAGAAAGATGTTATTCAGTTTAAAATAGTTCCTGTTTGGTGACAGATGACATCTTTTTGAGGGTGGGATGTCTTCCTCAGAACATGGCCCAGAAACCCTTACACTGTTCTTCCTGACAGTGTCAGCTCCACTGCTGACAGGAAATAGGTGCTCGTTTGCTCCTGTCTGCTTTGTGTAACGCAGTGGCATCAGCGAGCCCTTCCGATTAAAGGCCCAGCCCACAGACACATGAGCTGCTGATCCCCGGCAAGCCACCCGCTCCTCCAGCCACGTGAAGCCGAGTTAGAACTGAACAGACTTGAGACGGCATGCGCCGTGGACACGAGCACATTTTCATGGTCGTTTTTCTCTTTGCTGTCAAATTCCAGGACTCTCACCGATTTGGGAAGCACCTGAAGCAAGCCATGGCGGACATCATCAGCCTCATTGGGTTCAGTTCTAACTCTAAAAAGTAATTCCATCTGTGCTGCTGCGGAGGGAGTGAGCTCTTCTCACGAAAACCAAACAAAAAGTCCATATTAATCCTGAGGGTAGTTTAGGGGGGGAATTGCTCTTCCAAAAAAACCACAGAAGTCTTTGTGGCAAGGGTTTGTCATTTTTGTTTCTCTAGAATAGTAGCCTCCGCCGTGTGAAGTCTAACTCTGCCACTTTCGGCCATGCCTTTGCACCACTGAGGGGTCTCTCCAGGACCTGTGCTCAAGTCCCCCGAAAGTCAGGGCATCGTCGGTGTCTGTTGAATGACTGGAATGTGACTTCACATCTGGTGGAAGCAGAAGCCACAGGCCCCCTGGGTGGTGGCTGCATAGCTGGGCCTCAAGGGCATCTCTTTCCAGAGCGTCTGTGTGTTTGCTCTGAGAGCAAAGTCCCTTGCTAGCTGAGCGTGCTTCCAGCACAGGCTGTCCCCAGGGCAGCCCTGCCCTTCTCCGGTCAGGCATTCAGTGTTTGCTGCTGCTGTTTTTGGCAAGTAGTGGTCACGTCTGTAGTTTTCCTGACCTGGTATGTCTTCAAAACCCAGTGCCTTAAACACAAAAGGCCCTAAATCCATGGGAGACTGTGACGGATCTCTTGTGGAATTGAGTGTGTGACTCCCTCCTCAGTCGAACTGAGTGCAAACAGCCCCCAATCTGTTTTCCCCAGTGGTTGCCTCCTACCCACCCATATCAAGACCCTTCTGGAGGCAGCTGTGCTGGGTCCCCTCATTGGAAGGCCTCCCTTACACAACTGAGTACCAGAACTAAGAGGCAACAATCCAGGGACAGAAGGACAGTGTGTCCTGGGTTCCCCAGAGAATAAACTAGAACGTGTGCCTTGGGGATGCGGTAGCTTACCCAGGCAGCCAGTGAGGAGAGCCTAAGACTTACCCCAAGAAAGGAGCAAAGCCAGGCATCCTTGATCCCACCTTGGGAGAGAGACTACCACTCCAGGGGTGTCAGGCCACCACCAGGCACAACGTCCTCGCCAAGCTGGACCCACCAGACACAGTAACGCGCTGACCGTCCTTCAGTATTGGATGCAGCAAACAGGTGTCCAGGAACGGCATTCCCATGGCTCCGGGCCGCCATGACAAGCTTGCACACCCGCAGCTTTAACTGTATTTATTCTCGTGACCACTTTGGTTCTTGCTGTGGGGCTGTCTCCCTGGGTTTCTGCCGTCAGGTGCCACGAGCGGCCATGTGCAGATGTGACGCTTGCTAAACAACATAGGCATCTCTTATGGATGTATATTTTGTAATGTAAAAATCCCACTGAAACGGACCAAAGATGTTTCTCCCCCTTCTAAAAACAAGAAAGGAAAATAAGCTGCAAAAATAGCAACCACAGTAACCACTCTCCCCTGTTCCCTCTATGACTCAAAGTCATCAGCTTTGGGGGGGAAACGTGGCTTCCAATCAAATGCCGCAGCCCGCCGCCATCATCACAGGTCGCAGCCAGACTGCCGTCGGGACCACCGACTTGTCTCGTGGGCGTGACGTGTCAGCGCTCGGTGTCCTTGGGCTGTTGTGGGTCTTCAGTGTCTCGTCAATCAGCGCAGTTATCAATGCAATTTTATACTCCTTACCAGATGAAGAGTGGGTTCCGCTGAGCGGGGGTGGGGGTGAGAGAATTCTGTACTTAACGCAGGCCTTGTCACAGTCCTGACGGAGCTGTTGGTCACCCGTGGCTGTGGCCAGTCCACTGCATGTACATAGACTCTGCTCTCTGGTGTGTAAATCGTAGAAACGCACAGTGTGAATGTAGGTTCTCATTAATAAAATTATTAATCTGTCCATGACGGTCTGGGGGTCTGTTTTGTTTCACTAGGAGGCTTTAGGGAGCTCTGGAAGCCTAGTGGCAAGAAGCTGCGCTGCAATCCCAGAGGCACGCGGTTGAATCGCCAGCCGCTCATGGGAGGACGGCCAGTTCCTCCTGTGTCATTAACTGTCTCTGGAAGCCCGCCAGAGGGTCAGCTAGGGGTCGTTCTGACTCAATGGTACAACCACAGGAGGTTTCAGAGCCAGTGGGAGAATCTTCCCCTTCCATGTGGGAGGCCATGGTTGGATTCCAGCCAGTGCACCTGGTGCAATTATCACGTTCCTGCAAGCAGGGCGTGGGGCTTGGGGCTTGTGTGCTGCTGTGATGCTCAATACGTGTCAGCTGGCTTCCACACTAAGACTAGGAAGAAAGGCCAGGCCATCTGCTGTGGAAGCCTTCGCCGTCAGGTGTCTGTAGCCACTCAGAAGGAAGGCACAGGCCGGGGTAGTGTTTCATTGTGAAACTTGACCACAGCTCACAACAAAGAGGGACAAACAGCACTTGTCACAAGTTCAGGCGCTGGGGTTGTGTGGGGGACCAAGGGATACAACGCACGTCCCCAGCAGGCAGAGTGGATGGTGTCCTTGGACTCGACCTTGACGGGACTGGAAGCTTCCAAGTTTCACTTCCATTCACTGACTCATGTTCTCTCAGCTGAGAATCTCCAGTAATTCTCGTGGCAATCTGTTTGTGTAAGGAGTCATGCTGCCAACCTGAAGGCTGTTGTTGTGTGCCGTCGTCGAGTTGCTTGCGACTCATAGCGACCCTGTGTACAGGAGCCCTAAACCCTGCTCTATCCTGCGCCAATCGCACTGCCTCTGACACACCCACCCCGATGGCCCCAGTCACTGAATCAATCCACCTCATAGAGGGTCACCCAGTTCAAATCCACCAGCTGCTCCTCCCATGTGATCCCATGCCTCTGAAAGCCTGCTGGAGGGTCACCTAGGACCAGTGTCCACAGCGACAATTCCTCTATCAAGGAGCCCTGGTGGTGCAGTGCTTAAGCACTTGGCTGCTAACCAAAAGGGTTGATTTGAACCCATCAGTGTCTCACCCGAGGAAGATGAGGTGATCAGCTTCTGCAGAGATGGCGGGTCCTGCTCCATTCTGCAAGGGGGCTGGAGGGCAGAACTGGCTCAGCGGTGATGGGATCAGCAGTGTTTTCTCACCAGGATGGAGCAATGACCTGACGACCCCGCAGGCACTGGCCCTGGAGGATATCCAGTTCCAGTGGGAGGGACCAGAAGGCTGAGCAGGCACCCCTGCAGGATGAGCACAACCCCAAATAAGCAACCTTCCCCAGGATGCGCACCCCCCACCCCCGCATAAACACTATCCCCCAGGATGAGACATGGATGCTGGAACTTGACAAGTTAAGAGGCTGACAGAAAGGGGTTGAGCTGAGACCCAATGGCAAGACAATAGCTGTACAGGTCCAGCAGGCCTGGGAGGGATGCCAGACCTTTCATCCTGACCAGCGTACTGTGGGGCCAGGTCAAGGCCTGGCGGAGTCCTGGGACCCTGAGCTGCCCTGGTTTCCAGATGGGCTCCTCTGTCTGGAGATGGAGATCTGCTGTCTCCCACAGGTCTGGCATTTGGGGAGCGCTGGCTGGATGTGAGCTGTCAGAACCAACCACGGGGCCACCAAGGCACACATAAGGTGCTCTGGTGGTGCAGGAGTTAAGTAAGCATTGACTGCTAACAGAGGGGTCGGTTGTTCAGATCTGCCCGCGCCCTGGGGAAGAGGAGGCCCCCAGTGTTGCTGGTGGGCCAGGGTGGGCTGTCTGCGTGGAGATGCAGGGGAGGGGGCAGCGGAGGCCACTGCAATTGTCAGCGTCCCTCTGCAAAATCAAGGTACTGGGGGACACGGGAGCACCAGCTTCACTGCAGTAAAGACTTCAGTATGGGGGAGGGAGAATTTAGCGTTACATCTAGGAACACCCTTCCTAAGTTGAACCCAGCCCAGACCCAGTTATGAAATTCTACTTTAATGACCAAAGTGGGAAGTCAGGTCGGGAGGACGCATCTCAGGCCCCTTGTTGAGTATTGTCCAGTCCGAACCGGCCCACAGCTGACCCTCCAGTGGGTTTTCAAAGGCTGTAAAGGACGTGGTTGGATTCCAGCCAGTGCACCTGGTGCCGTTATCACGTTCCTGCAAGCAGGGCGTGGGGCTTGGGGCTTGTGTGCAGCTGTGATGCTCAACACGTGTCAGCTGGCTTCCACACTAAGACTAGGAAGAAAGGCCTTCCCCGTTCCGTAGGCCCCGCCCAGCTCCCCGCATGCCCCGCCCAGCTCCCCGCTTACCCCGCCCAACTCCCCACATGCCCCGCCCAACTCCTCGCATGCCCCGCCCCCAGAACCATCCCGTCGATCCCTGGGCCAGGTGATGTCCATCACAGCCTCTCCCGGGCCTCGCGTCACCCCACTCACTGACCACGCCCACCAGAAGCCACGCCCACAGCAAATCTCCGCCCACTGGAAGCCCCGCCCCGTTCCCGCCCCAACGGCTATCGTCCTGCGCATGCACTGTGGTCCCGCAGCCGGTCAGTCGGAGGCCTGTGGACAGCGAGGCCGGTCATCGCGGGGCGGCGCCCGAGGGACGCAGACTGCCCAGTTCCCTCGCGAGGTGCCGGCCCGCGGTCATCTGCGGGCGTGCGTGTGCGGGTCACCCGGGGTGGGGCCATCGCGGGGGCGCCCGGCCGCCTGT
>NW_006399876.1:6434053-6475138 GCF_000299155.1 Elephantulus edwardii
GGACACGCCAGGGTCACACCACGGACACCTCCATGGACACGGACATGGTCACCCCCACGGGCACCTCCATGGGCACCTCCATGGACATGCCAGGGTCACACCACGGACACCCACGGACACCTCCATGGACACACCAGAGTCACACCACGGACACCTCCATGGACACGGACATGGTCACCCCCACGGGCACCTCCATGGACACGCCAGGGTCACACCACGGACACCTCCATGGACACGGACATGGTCACCCCCATGGGCACCTCCATGGACATGCCAGGGTCACACCACGGACACCTCCATGGACACGTCAGGGTCACCCCCACGGACAACTCCATGGACACGCCAGGGTCACCCCCACGGACACCTCCATGGACACGCCACAGTCACCCCATAGATACCCACGGACACCACCATGGACACGGACACCCTGACAACCCCACTGACACCCACGGACACGGACACCCCCACAGACACCTCTATGGCCACGCCACGGTCACCCCATGGACACCCACGGACACCCCCACTGACAACCCCACCGACACCCACGGATACCCTCACGGACACCCCCACAGACACCTCTATGGCCATGCCACGGTCACCCCATGGACACCCACGGACACCACATGGTCACTGACATGGACATGGTCACCCCCACGGACACCTCCATGGACACGCCACGGTCATCCCCACGGACACCTCCACAGACACCCCCGCGGGCACCCCCCATGGATATCCCATGGCTACCCCCACCAACAACCCCAGGGACACCTACATGCACACCACTATGTCCACCCCTGGGCCATATGAGCCCTGCCTCCTCCACGACCACCCCCAAGACACACGAGCCCCTCCAAGAGCCCAGGGCCGGCAGCACCTCGCTTTGTGACCAAGCTGTGTCACCCATGTGGACCGTTCATTCTCCTTAACAGTCACCAGCCGTATTAGAGGCTCAGGACCAGTTGACGAACAGCTCAGAAAAGGAGTGGAAACAGGGTTTGTTAACACAAAACTTGCTGCTGGTGTGTGAGAACCGGCTCCTAGCTGACCCTCCAGTGGGTTTTCAGAGGCAGTAAATCACCTGGGAGGAGATTGCCTGTTCTCCAAGGAGCAGCTGGAGAAATCCAGGCCAGGCCTTGGCTGCACAGCCAGAGGTGCCTCCTTTAGACTAACACTCAACTCCCTGCAGCCTAGGCCACCGGGCTCCCTGTCCTGGCTGGTGTCGTCCTCATCATATCTCTCCCCCTGGGCCCATTGCTGCAGTCACCGTCAATTCATCTGGTGGAGGGGCTTCCTCTTTTTTGCCGACCTTCTGCCTTTCCAAGCATGTCAGTCTCCAAGGAATAGCCTCTCCTGGCAACATGCCCAAAGCATGTAAGACGAAGCTTCATCACCCTTGGCTCCAAGGAGGAGACTCTGGCTGTACCTTCTCCAAGTCATAGCTGTTCTTTGGCAGGCCATAGGATGTTTAGTTCTCCTTCACCGGAGCTCAAAGACATCAATTCTTCCTCTGCCATTCTTACTTACTGTCCAGCTCTCAGAAGCATAGCAAGCGATTGAAAAGACCATGACCTAAATCAGGTGAACATTAGTCTTCGATATCGTCATTCCTCAATAATTTGGCGAGATCCCTAACTGCAGATTTTCCCAGTGCAAGTTCCTGACCTGACTGCTGTTGATTGTAGATCCAAGCAAGATGAAGTTTCTCACAGTTCCAATCTTTTTTTCATCTCTCTTGTTGCCTATTGGTCCAATGATATCTTCTTGATGTTGAGATACAATCCATATTGAAGGCTGTAGTCTTAGATAATCTGCAGCAAGCACTTCAAGTTCTTGCTTTTAGCAAGCAAGGTTGTGACATCTACATAACATGGGTTGTTGATGAGTCTTCCTCCACTACTGATGCCAGATTCTTCTACATAGAGGCCAGTTTCTCTTCCTACAGCTTGACAAGGTATGGAGAAAGGATACAACCGTGACACACGCCTTTGTTAATTTTAAGCCATGTAGTGTTCCCTTGCTCGATTTGCACAACAGCCTCTTGGTCTAAGTACATAGGTTTTGCATGAGCACAATTAAGTGTTCTGGGATTCTCAGTGTTAGCCATCACTAGTTATGACCCACACAGTCAAGTGCTTTGTGAAACATGGTAAAACACAAATAGGCATTCTTCTGATACTCGCTGCTTTCAGCCAGGTTCCATCTGACATCAGCAATGATATTCTCGGTCCCACACCTTTTTAAAACCCAGCTTGAACGTCTGCTAATTCTCTACGTACAGTTCTCAACAGCTTTTGAAAGATCTTCAGCAATATTTTGCTTACATATGATTTTAATGATACTGTTTCATACTTTCCACATTCTGATTGTCTTTCTTGGGAATGGGCACAAATATGGATCTTTTCTCGACAGTTGGCCAGGTAGCTGTCCTCCAGATTTCCTGCAAGACTGGTGAGCACCTCCCAGGCTTCATCTGTTAGTTGAAACATGTCAGTTGGTTTCCCATAGATTCCTGGGGCCTTATTTTTTCTCTAGTACCTTCAATTTGGCTTGAACTTCTTTCATTACCAGTGACTCTTGATCATAGGATACTTTCTGAAATATTTCAATGTCAACCAATTCTTTTTGGCGCAATGACTCTGTGCATCCCCTCCATCTTCTTTTGTTGTTTGTTGAATCATTCAAGATTTTGCCCATAGCTTCTCTATTGCAACTCAAGGTTTGAATTTGTTGTTCTTTTAGCCTGAGCTCTGCCGAGCAAGTTCTTTTTTAACTCTCCAATTGCAGCTCCCTGCACATTCCATTCTAATAGTTTGTCCTGTTGCAGTGCCCTTTGAAATCCTCTGTTCAGCTCTTTTACGTCAGCATCTCTTCATTTTGGCATCTTGGTGCTTTCATGCAATTTTAAGAGTCTTCTGGCTTCCAATTTGGCTTTTTCTTTCTCCTCTGTCTTTGTAATGACCTTTTGTTCTCTTCCTGCTCATCTGCTCCTCCATCGCTTGTGTTGAGTGCTTCAGTGTAGCCTCACGACGATTCTGAAGCTCAGGTGGGACTGACTTTAGCTCGGGTCTGGTTCTCAGGCACTTGTTTTCGTTTTTCCACCCTCATTTGGAGTTGCACATGAGCAGTTGTTGCTCTGCTCCACAGTCAGCACGTGGCTTGGTTTTAACCACTGATATCGAGCTTCTCCACTGGTTCCTTCCACAGATGTAGTCAATCTGATTCCTATGTGGTCCATCAGGTGAGGCCCTTGTGTAAAGCGGTCTTTTGTGTGTGTGTGTTTTTTTTTAAAAAAAGGGCTTTATGATTAATAAGTCATTCATTCAATCATTCGGCTCCCGTACTGAGCACAACCCTGGAAATCCTAACAGGCAGTTCTGCTCAGTCTTACAGGGTCGTTTTGAGTCAGAATCCCTTTGAGGGCAGCAGGAATCTTATGTAGCTGGAGTCTCTCGTTGGTGGGGATGGTTAGTATGCTCAGCTTCTAACCCAAAGGTACAAAGTTTGAGTTCACCCGGAGGCACCTCAGGAGAAAATCCTGGTGGTCTGCCACTGGAAAGCCTCGAGCCCAGCTGGCCCCCGACACTGCATGGGTCCCCGTGAATCAGAACCAAGTCAATAGCCGATGACACAGCTGCACGCGGCAGCGGGGATTTTCTGAACTAGCGCTTGCTTGCTTAAGGTGGAGAGAAAGGAAGCGGCTGGCATGGTGTCCGGTAGCAATGCAGAAGGAGGACGCCTTCCCAGTGCTCACACCGAGGAGGAGGACGACGACCCGGCTGACTGTCCCCACAAGGACACCAACCCCATGGTAACTACCCGAAGTCGAGGGGCAGCCAAGCGGGTGGTGAGGGCTGGGCCCCAGCACGTGCCGTCAGGTTAGCTCTGGCCTCGTTCTCCACCTGCTCCCTTGTGGAGTCAGGTGGTTCTGGTCTCCTCGGAGCTCTCGTGGCCTAGTGGCAAGAAGGTACACTGCACACCCAAAGGC
Organism: Elephantulus edwardii; assembly: GCF_000299155.1. Taxonomy (NCBI): domain Eukaryota; kingdom Metazoa; phylum Chordata; class Mammalia; order Macroscelidea; family Macroscelididae; genus Elephantulus; species Elephantulus edwardii. The sequence continues at coordinate 6,438,039 of NW_006399876.1, forward strand.
ACCGGGTTCAAATCCACCAGCTGCAGCTTGCAAGCAGGATGAGCAGCCCCCTCCAGCGCAGTTCCTGCCCCTGAAAACCTCGTGGAGGGTCGGCTCTGACTCGATGGTACGCAACAACCTTAAAGAGAGGGACACTGAGTAAGAACCTTCCTAGTCTTCCTTCGACCCTGAGGTTCTCGTTTCTTCCCAATCTCACAAATCCAGCAAAGGTTCTTTAATTAAAGTGACGCCAGTGGGGGATCCAGGCAGCCCCTGCGATGGTGTGGTCAGTCAGGGGTATCAGTGGGAGTTGGAGCTGGGGCTCCCTGACTCAGGCCTTCTAGGTCTGCCTTCTCCCCACCCCCTGAGTCTTAGTGATTCCGGAACGTGGAAGCTGGCGCGCTGGTGGTGGTTCGTGTCCTAGTTTTTGCACAGCATTTCACCTCATCATCACAGCGGCTGAGACCGGCCTTAATGTTATTTAACAGATGAGAGAAGAGAGATGACACATACTTTGCTTCAGTCTTCATAGTTTGGCTGGGGTGCAGACAAAGGAGGGAGCCCGGGTCCTGTCCCAGCATAGGCCACCACTCTTCCACAGAAGCACCTCATTCTGGGCAGGTGGCCTGGTTCACGGGTCACTGAACTCTTGACGTACCTGGGGGAGCTCACTGCAGGCTTTGGCTCGGTTAGACACACGCTGTTCCTCCACCTCCTGGATGGGCCAGCAGGAAGAGGGGGCAGGCAGGGGTCCTGGTTAGTGCCACCAGGGCAGTGGGATTGGTAGGGGTCTGGAGAATGTGCGTGCATGCATGTGTGTGTGTGTGTGAGTGTGTGTGTGAGAGAGAGAGATTTCCACCCTCCAAACACAAGAACAGCCCCAGCTACACCTGGATGGTGGCCTAGCTGACATTCAGGTGATCTGCAGCCCCGGCCCAGGGTGGACCTCTCCCCCTTATCTCTGTATTACCATTACCCACCTGGTGATGGGAGGAACTTTATGCTTCTTGGAGTAATCCTTTCTAGACTGTAAGCATCTTAAAGACAAGGCCCACAGCCTCTCTGTGTCTGTTTCCACCATCAGACTTAGAGCTGGGTGTGGGCCGGAACCACCCTTCTGGCCAGAGCTGGAGGTCCCACCTCTTGGCCACAGGCAAGGCCGTGCTCTGCTGGCCAGGCAGGTTAGAATTCCATCTGGGCCTGCTGCTCAGGCCTGGGGAGATGGACACGGCTTCTGAGAATTTCTGCTCTTAAATGAACCCTAAGCTGTGCTTGTATGAAGTAAAATGGGCATTAAAACAAACTGATGTATTGATTACTAATGGGGGGGTGGCAGGAGAAGTCAGTGGGACTGAAATGAAAGATGGTTCTAAAAGTCCATGTCTGACCGCAGATGTGGAATCGGGAGACAGGCTCCCTGAGCTAGAGCCGATCCCCCCAAGATTGGCACTGTACTCAGTACAGACTACAGAGGCCAGCAACACACAGGGAAGCCTCCAATGCACCCTTGACCTTGACTCCACACACTGGAGAGGGGAAGTACCAGCGCTTCTGTTGTGTCCTGGGCAAGTCTCCTTGGAGGTTTCCTCAGGGTCCCTCAGCCCATGGCCCCTGTAGCAAGTAGGACACAGAAAGCAGATCTGTCCTTCCCATCGTCCATTCGAAGGAAGCTGGGGATGAGGTGCTGCATGCAGACTCACGCTGGTAATGGTGCGTGTTACTGGCGTTTCCTTTGAAAGTGAAACCTGATGGTGGTTTTTCATTTTAGGTCATCTGTCAGTTGAAAGGAGGCACTCAGATGCTGTGCATAGACCATTCTGGAACCAGAGAGTTGAAAGCCCTTCATCTCCTTCCTCAGTATCAGGACCAGAACAACTCTCTACAGTCAGGTACAGAGCAACAGATAAGACACAAAAGGTGTGGTGTGTTGCAGAAGGAGGGTAAAGCATTTTTATAATTATTAATAATGAGACAACCAAGAATGAGAGCGTAAAAGACAGGGGGCCAGCAGTTCCCATGACTGAAGACCTCAAGCCACGCCTCTCTGTGTATTTATTGAGAATCATAAGGAAGGTAAACTATATGGAAAATCACAAGGGAGTAGGAAACAAAACCAAGGGCTCCTGGGGAAGTCTTTTGCAGATAAGGCCAAGTTCCTCTCTATTGTTTACCTTATGCTTGTCTCAGGAGGGAGGGATTCAGTAAATACAAACTAAGGACAGTGTTGACTCTTAGAGAATGTCTTAGTGTCACAGGGTGAATTCTAGCTTGTAGTAAGCCTCCCTCATATCCTGATATAGCTTTTGACTTACTATTATTATTAAATTTGATATTTGGCTTCCCACAGTGGCGTGTCACATAGGCGTTGGAGGCGACTGGGTCTGGCCTTCGTTAGACAGGAAGGGTGCAATGAGCAGCTGGTTCTGAAGCAGGTCACGGACTAGCCTTCTGTCCCCTAGAAACACACTAAGAGCAAAACATGTGTCTCTGTTGATGATGTTGACTGGCTCGGACACTCAGGTGGTCCTCTTGCACATGAATGACCAGCAGAGGTTTTGACCTGACCGGTCCATGCCAGTCCTCAGAGGGTGGGGCTCATTGAAAGGCCAGCCTTTGTCGAATGGGGCTGATGTCCAGGTGTTGGGAACACGTGCATGTGCTTATATAAACGTTTCTGTGACGCCATCCGTGAGAACTGCCACACTGGCCTAATCACCGTGAGTTCTGAAGGAGCTAACACACGCTGAGCTAATAGCCATTGCCTCAGAAACCACCAACGGCCCATAAGGCCATGGTTGTCCCAAAGGGCCATGTGAATAACTAAAGATGGAGTGAATGGAATGGTGAGCGGACGGACCACCCCTACCAAAGTCAGTCAGTCCTGAAAAGTGGACACCAGTGCCCAGGCCACGTGCACCCACATCGCAGTGGACATCAGGTTATGCAGAGTAGTGCATCATCTATAAGTCTCTGGCCTTGCCAGTAATTTAGAATCCCATACGCCGAGAGGCAGTTCCCACCTCCTACCCATTTGAGTCCAGGGCAAGGAGGAAGGTGTGCCAAGCCTCGCCCTGCCCTGTCCAGAGGGGCTTGTCCACCTGAGAGCTCCCTCAGTCTTTTGCTGCACTTGGATGGGGATGCACTGTCCACTTGCCATTCCTGTAGGAAGGTGCTGAGGGTGACAGGGTGTCCTCGACACAGGCAGAGAGGGGTTCTCCCCACCCCCATCCTCTGGCCCACAACAGCAGCCCACGTTTCCATAGTGTTCTGCACATCAGCTTCTTTGTTGTAACGCCATGAAGCCCTCAGAGTCCCCTTTCATTGTGGTACCTGTGCACCCACCTGACACCAACACAGGTGCCCCCTGAGGCTCATGGAGTCACCCCCCTTCCACTTGGGCTCCCTACCTAGCACTCTTGGACAAGGAGTGGCTAGCAGTGGCTGTTGTTAACTACTGTACTTTTAAATAACTAGCACACAAGTGCCATGCTTTTTTTTTTAAGACCTCCAGCTCCCTTGTGTGTTAGACTGCAGTGCGCTCTGGGCACTTTGTGTGTGCGTGTGCTATTTACATGGCATATTCTGTGCAACCACGGTGGTTTGGTGCCAACAACTTGAAGAATGACTGCTTTTGTCCTGACCCCGCAGTAACTGTCAGAATTAGCTCCATGATGATGAACTCAGTTTGGGTCTGTCTTTATTTTTCTTTTTTTTTTTTTTCAAATTAATAGAATTTTATTACAAGAGTCAGATCCATTTTGAAATCAGATGCATATGATTTGATTGGCCTCATTTCTGTAGCTGGAAAACTCCTAGCCTACTCATCAGCCTGCTGGACAGTTCCTTTTTCGGAGACATAGATACCATCCAAAAATTTTCGGATATCCTTGTTTTTAACTGTTGTAGCTTGCTGAATCAAAGCAGCTGAATTTGATACAAGTTCAACGTCATTTCCTTCAAGAATTAACTCATCTTTCTGGGCTTGAGATACCGAACAAGCAACACCTGGTCTCATTCGAACTCTCCGAATGTATTTTTCACCCAAGAAGTTTCGAATTTCAACCAGAGAGCCACTCTCTTGAATCACAACGTTGATGGGGAAATGAGCATACACAGACTTCATCTTGTAACAAAAGCCCAGTGTAACACCCTTGATCATGTTCTGTACGTGGCTACAGATGTTGCCAACAGTAGCCAGTTCCTTCCTGTTTCCCCACCATTTGTCAACACGAAGCCTCTTCTTTTTCTTTCCGAGGAGACTGAGCTCTACATTGATGTGATCGAAGTCCCTCCGCAAGGTTCCCCGAGGGCCTTTCACGATAACTGTGCGGCCCTTCAGAGGAATGTCGACATTCTCTGGAATGTCGACACTCTGGTTGCTGAGAATGGTCTTCATTCTCGCAGTTAATGTGCTAAAAAGCTGTCTTTGTTTCTTTTAAGGCTGCTGTGTCTACTCTATAAGGAGCGCTCGTGGCCCAGTCTGTGGGGAGCTGTGCTGCTGACCCAAAGGGACGCTTCTCTGGCGGTTCAAACCCACCAGCAGCTGTACAGGAGAGAGATGGACATTGGCCTGTGTAATTTATAGCTTCTGAAAAGCTGCTGGAGGGTCAGCTATGAGTTAGTTCTGAGTCCATGGCAAGGAGAGAGTGAGATGTCCACTCTTGGAGAGCTCAGGCCGCATGGGCCGTAGGGAGTTGCTACCCAAAGGCCATGCCTCTCTAGAGGTTCAAGGTCATCAGCTACTCCCTGGGAGGAAGATAGACCACCTCCTCCTGTGTGATTTACATCCCCAGAAACTGACATGAGCAGTTGTTATTTGGTGTCTACATTTTAAAAACAATGTAAATTGTGATTTGCAGAGCTCTGGTGGCTTAATGGTAAGGAGTCGTGCTGCCAGCTACAGGCCTGCGATTCAGATCTATGAGCTGTTCCATGAAGAAACAGGACTGACATCGGGGTTGGGGGGAGACCGAGTAAGATGGGATAAATAATGTATACTGCATTGAAACAGATGAGGGAGAGAACAGTGTAAAAGGGATATGTGATTAGGTATTATTGTAATACCTGGAAGCAGGAGCGGCATCCACTTCCGAAATGGCTTTGCCTCTGGAAACTCTATGTACAAACACTGCTCAGGCCATTCGTTCATAGGGTCGCTATGAGTCGTCTATGACTCGATGGCACCAAACAACAACATTATTGTAATATCCAGAGCAAAGGCTGCGTAGTGGAGTGGACTTAGGGGGAGGGATTGTATAATAATGAAAAAATTGTTTTTTTACTTTTCAAAGAGAAGAACGTACTGGAGGTGAGGTGTAGGCAGGGAGAAAAGTGCAACAATGAATGAATGGAAATCCAAAATCTCTGTAAATTTTTCTTAAAATTAAGAAGAAGAAGAAAAAAGAAAGATGGGCAATCTCCTCTGGTGCATTTACTTCTTGTGTTGTTGTTGTTGCTATGTGCGGTCAGGCTTGCGACTCATAGCGACCCTATGTACAACAGCCCTAAACTCTGCTCTGTCCTGTGCCAATCGCACTGTCTCTGACACACCCATCCCGATTGCTACAGTCACTGAATCAATCCACCTCATAGAGGGTCTGCCTCTGAAAACCCGCTAGGGAGTCAGCTGTGGGCTGGTTCCAGCTTGACGGTACACAACAATTGTGACTCAAAGTTTACACTAATGAGCGAAGACAAAATGAGCTGTGGGAGGATATCAAGAATATCATCCAGAAATAAAACTGAGTTATGTTTAAAAAAAAATATCATCCAGGAAGAACGCAAAAGGTCATTACAAAGACCAAATACATGTCAGAGGAGATTCTGAACATTGCACTAGAGCACTGAGAAGCCAAAGCAAAGGAAAGAAATCAAGATATTAAGGAGCTGAACAGAAGATTTCAAAGGGCAGCATGGGAAAACAAAGTAAAGTAGTATAATGAAATGTACAAAGAACTAGAGTCAGAAAACCAAAGGGGTGAAACTCACTCAGTATTTCTTAAGCTCAGGGAACTGAAGAATAAATTTAAGCCTTGAGTTGCAATACTTAAGGATGCTTTGGGCAGAATATGAAATGATTCAGGAATTATTAAAAGAAGATGGAAAGAGTATACAGAGTCATTGTACCAAAGGAATTTGCTGACACAGAAGAATTTCATAAAACAACGTATGAGCAAGAGCCTGGGTGATGAAGGAAGAAGTTCAAGCTGCTCTGAAAGAACTGGCAAAAAACAAGACCCCAGGAATTGACGGTATACCAATTGAAATATTTCAACAAACAGATGCTGCCCCAGATGTACTCACCAAGTAGTGCCAAGAAATCTGGAGGACAACCACTTGGCCAGCTAATTGGAATGGATCTATATTTGTTCCCATTCCAAAGAAAGGTGATCTGACAGAGTATGGAATTTATCAAACAATATCATTAATAATATCACATGCAAGCAAGATTCTGCCAAAGAGAACCCAAAAACAACTGGAACAGCAGCACATCAGCAGAGAACTGCCAGAAGTCCAGGCTGGGTTTAGAAGGGGTCGTGGTACTGGAGATACTGTAGCTAATGTCAGATAGATCTTGGCTGAAAGCAGGGAGTACCAGAGGAATGTCTTATGTGTGTTTCATTGATTATGCAGAGGTTTTTAACTGTGTGGATCATAACAAACTGTGGCTAACTCTGAATGGGAATCCCATATACTTGATCGTGCTTATGCGAAGCCTATCCTTGGACCAGGAGGCAGTCATCAGAACAGAGCAAGGAGACACTGCATGGCTTAAAATTGGGAAGGGTGTATGCTTGGTGGGAGGGAGGAAGGGTGTTCACAGAGACCCCCTGCCCTTTCCCTGCACCTCCTGTTGTGGACTCATTAGATGCACCGTGCCCCTTACCTTCAATCTATATGCAGAACAGATTATCCAGGAGGCTGGGCTCTAGGCTGGGCTTTATGAGGAGAAATGTGGCATCAAGATTGGAGGCAGACTTATCAACAATCTGCATAATGCATATGACAGCCTGCTTGCTGAAACTGAAGAGGACCTAAAGTGTTGCGGCAGAAGGTCAAGGACTGCAGCCTCCTATATGGATTGAAGCTCAACATCAAGAAAACAAAGATTCTCACCACTGGCTGATTGGCAGAATCATGATAGATGGTGAAAAGATTGAGATTGTAAACAGCTTTAGTTTGTTTGGCTCCATAGTCAACACTCTTGGCACCAATAGCCAGGAAATTAAAAGATGAATTGCATTGGGAAACTGCTGTCAGAGATCTCTCCAGAGGACTGAAGAGCAATGATGTCAGTCTGGAGACTAATGTGTGCCTGATACAGGCCATAGTATTTGCAATCACTTGGTATACATCAGAAAGCTGGAGAATGACTATGGATAATAGAATGAGAAGTGTATTGAATATAACATCGCCTGCTAAGAGAACAAACACGTTCACCCAAGAGAGGGTGAAACCAGGCTGCTCCTTGGAGGCAAGGATTCTGAAGCTTCGTCTGACATACTTTGGGCTTGTTGAAAGAAGGACTAGTCCTTAAAGAGGGATGTCGTGCTTGGGAGGGTGAAGAGACAGCGCAGGAGAGGAAGACCCTCTATGAGGTGGATTGATTCAGTGACTGCTATAATCAGGATGGGAATGTCAGATACAGTGAGATTGGCACAGGACAGAGCAGGGTTTAGGGCTGTTGTACTTAGGGTCACTATGAGTCGTAGGTGACTCGACAGCATATAACAACAACATTGGTTTTTAAATCATACGGAGTTTTCTTCCTAACATCAGTTACAATGCACGGAATTGACCGTCTGACATGGGGTCTGATCATTTACTTCCTATGTATTGCCTTTCCCTTCAGGGGTTTAGGGTTCATAAAAGGAAATCGTTCACATGGTGTCCAACAGGGGGTGCTGTGGTTCCCTGCAAGTGTAGACCTCTGTGTGCTCGGGAATCTGGGCCTTTTTTCACGTACTGGAAAACTTGAATCAAGTAGTTTTATGACCAAAAAGGGGTGGGAGGAGAGGATCAAAAGAGTTTACCGACAGAAAGTGGTGAACGTGATCAGGACGCTTTGGCCGGTGCGTGCTGACTCCTCAGCTCACTGTGCCTCAGTGCTGCTTCCTCGTGCACGTGGGGGACGTGGGGCAGGGATGACGCAGGCTGTCCACTAACTGTCCCCGTCTTCCTTGCAGATGTCCCTAAACCAATGACTGCATTAGTAGGAAGATTTTTGCCGGTGCCAGCAAAACTAAACCTCATTACCCAACAAGTGAGTCATTGTTTTAATAAGGAAAAAACGCATCGGGATACTCATGCCGCTGGAAGCTTCGATGGTGGCAGGTGGATTGCCCAGCGATGTCACTTATCCTCCACTTGACACCTTTGTGGAGTCCTCAGCATCTTCGTCCCGGTGGGAGGGAAGGAGGGTGTTCACGAGAGACTCCCTGCCCTGTCCTTGCACCTCCTGCTGTGGCCCCATTAGACGCACCATGCCCCTTACCTTCCTTGATTACAGAAACGCTAAGAGTTCCCCTCTGTGATGACACCACCGTGCACGTTCACTGGCTGTGATTACAAAGTGAGGGTGCTCCTTCTCCTGGGACGAGGGTGCTGCTGCTCCTGGCACGAAGGTACTCCTCCTGGGATGAGGTGCTCCTTCTCCTGGGACGAGGGTACTCCTCCTGGAATGAGGTGCTCCTTCTCCTGGGAGGAGGTGCTCCTTCTCCTGGAATGAGATGCTCCTTCTCCTGGGATGAGGTGCTCCTTCTCCTGGGATGAGGTGCTCCTTCTCCTGGGAGGAGGTGCTCCTTCTCCTGGGAGGAGGGTGCTCCTCCTTCTGGGAGGAGGGTGCTCCTTCTCCTGGGATGAGGTGCTCCTTCTCCTGGAATGAGGTGCTCCTTCTCCTGGGACGCCTCAGGACCGCATCCCAACCCTCAGGGAAGAACAGTGTAGACACAGCCAGGCCTGCTCCTTGCTCTGCCCGCCGCTGTCCTGTGCTCTGGTTTGTCTGTCTGTATCCACCTGGGGGATCTGAGGTCACAGGGATGGAGGTCAGGCCTTTTATCCTTTCTGAGAACAGAGGACCAGAGCAAAGCCCACTTTCCTCTGGGGACTTTGCCAGAGCCAGTGCCCATGTGGGCACCTACATCATATGCATGAGCACAGTGAATCCAAAGCAAAGCCACACACCCAGCTCTGCCCTCCTCCAGTGAAGGGGACAGACCACAGCACATCCCAGCACGTGAACCACAGGCAGGCTGGCTCTAGACCGAGACAGAGAGCGGGGTGTGAGCCACTGGAACTGTATGGCTTCCCAGAGCAGCTCAAAGTCCTGGTTACACCACAGTGTCGTCTGTGGCGCAGAGAAGTGCAGAGAGCACACGCCAGTGGACGATGGCACCAAAGGGACTCGAGTGCTGCGGGGCTGCCACAGATCTTCAACTGGTCAAAACCCCGCAGTGTCTTCAACGTGCAGTAAAGTGAGGGGCAATGAAACGAGGTGTGACTGTTTGGAGAAGAGACTGGGCGTCCTTGGGGGTGTCTGCATGGTTACATGGGTCATCACAGGTGGTCTTTAAGAAGATGACTTTTGTGACATTTGACAAAGGACATGAAAGGGGAGAAGTACTGTGCTGTGTGGATATCTCCTGGAAGAATGTTCTAGGCATAGAGGACCAGACAGGGCCTGGGAAGGGTCATGTCGTCTGTGGGATCAGCAAGGAGGCCGGCTGGTCTGGGGTGCACAGGGTAAAGTACTGGCCGGGCCGGCTGGTCTGGGGTGCACAGGGTAAAGTACTGGCCGGGGGACAGGGCGATGAAGGGAGTGAGGTCACAGTTTCTGCTCTCTTTGGAAAAGGGACCCTGGGATGTTGGCTTCCCTGTGCCTTCCTTCAAAGGAAGGGTTGCCACTGGGGTCTTCTGGGAGGAGGGACAGAGTGGAGGTAGGTGACCTATGACCTTGGGAATCTCAGGAGGGACAAGGTGGCTCGAGGGCAGGCCGTCTCTCATGTCTGGAGGATGGCCTTCCGGAGTTGAAGCGGGTTGTGAGACAGAGGAGGTTAGCTTTGAAGACTTGATTTTCTAGAGTTCCCATCTGAAATGCAGGAGCCCAGCAGAGCCATCAGCTGAGATGGGCTCGTGACATTCTGTGCGGGAGACTCGGAGGTCCTTTGGACGTAATTTGAGATCTTTGACATAATTTGATTTCTTTGACGTCTGAGCGAGGACATTACTGTGGAGCAGTGTTACAAGCCTGAGGCCCGGCTGGGGTGAGGTATTGGCTGGAAGGACCACACTGGGGGTCACTAGAATATAGGAATTTTGAGCCATGGACCCCCCATGAGGGTTAAGTGTGGAGTGGATTCCAGATGTAAATGTTTCTCAAATGATGTATTAGCGGAGGAGAGTGTCAAGCCGTGCTGGAGGTGGACCCTCTGAGCCTGGACCTGTGAGCTCTGACGGAGTCTGCCCTCTTGCCGTGTGAGCACCAGCTCCGCGGTCTCCTGCACGCAGGCCTTGTCCCCTTTCTTCAGCCTCCAGGCCAGAAGCCCCTCGTTGGGCTGGTCGTCCTAGGCCTTACCCCTCCACCCCCTGAGGCTGAGCCCTGTGAGGTGTGCTTTCTTCTCCCCTCCCCTCCCCACTCCTCCCCTCAACACAACCTCCTGTCTTCTGATGGGGCTGCATATCTCGGTTCTCCTGACCTCCTCCTGCTCGGCTTAGACCAGAGACAGTAACTCTGCAGTGCTTTTGCTGAGCATCAGGGGCCTTTATGTTGTTGATAAACCCCCAGTTTCAGACTTTCTTTAAAGTCTTACCACTCCAAGTGTGGTCCATGGTCTTTATCAGCCTCGCCTTGTTGTAAACATAGACTCAGGTCCCACCCAAGGCCTATGGAGTCAGACTTGCACTGTGCAGTGTTCTGCATGCATAGGGAATCCATGTGCACCAGAGATCCGTGTGCACTAGGGGTCCGCGTGCACCAGAGATCTGTGTGTACCAGGGGTTCTCATGCACCAGGGAATCCATGTGCACCAGGGGTCCGTGTGCATCAGAGATCCATGTGCACCAGGGGTCCGCGTGCACCAGAGATCTGTGTGTACCAGGGGTTCTCATGCACCAGGGAATCCATGTGCACCAGGGGTCTGTGTGCACCAGGGGTCCACGTGCACAGGGAATAGGCCAAGAAGCACTTGGGTGCCACCCCTCTGCACTCCTCAGTGACCATGCTTGGATCTGCCCTGAACTCACAACCTCATGACCCCTGTTGAACTTTGTCTTGAATGAGGTGCAGCCAGAATGTTCCTTAGAAAAGAGGTGGCCAGACTTCATCTAATGGGTTTTGGACATAACATGAGGAGATCAGGTCCCTGACGAAACACATCATGTCTAGTAAAGTTAGGGGGTCAGCAAAAAAGAAGACCCTTGACAAAATGGACTGCACCAATGGGTTCACACAGCAAAGACTGTGCGTGGCGCAGTGTTGTGTGTCCAAGGGGTCACTGCGAGTCCCAACCAACTGGATGACACTGAACCCTAAGGGGGTGGGGGTGGAGCCCTCTGGCTGAAAACCCCTAACTGTGTGTGTCTCAAGGCTGGGCCCCCCCATGCTTCACTTACACTGTCCTCATTGCCCCCAGCAGCTGGAGAACGGACCCGTCCCCCCGGGAGTCAGCGGGCCGCTGCAGGGGCCACCGCTCACGCTGACCGGGTGAGTGTTGACTGCTGTCGCCTGTTGTGTACTGCAGAGTGACCGCTCACAGACTTTGGGGTGCATTTGTGGTTTTCTGAGCTGTGCCTGCAAACCCCCTTGGTGCCCTGTCTCGTCACATCTGAACATGCTGCCCACACTCTGGTTCGGTTGTGGCTGCAGAGATGACGTACTTGTCGCCCATCCGCCGTCCACTGGCCTTTGGCCTGGGGTGGCCACAGCCTGTGCTGCCGTGTATGGAACTTTGGGCGTCCTCTCAGACCCGAGCCGAGCTGAGCTTGTCTGTCTGCTGGCTTTGTGGTCACTAGAGCAGCAGTCACTCAGCTCAGGGACAGTCCCTGTGGTGTCCTCGTGGGCTGCCCTCCACAGCAGCTGCTGAGGCCGGTGGGTGGGTGGGCACACGAGTGGACACTCCACCTCCAGCGGGCCCCAGTCTTGCCAACTCCAAGGTGTGTTAGTAACTGTAACTAACGTGACAACCGAGCTGACTGGCACTGTCCTGGTGTCAGCAGCGGTCACTAACCAAGCCCATTGTTCACGGAGCCGCTGACATTTAGGGCACATAGTCCAATGCCATCTACTGCCATGTGCTGCTGTGGGACATGCTCAAGGGGCTGGAAGACACTGGGTCAAGCCAGTGGCAGGCCTAGGCTGTGGCTCCAGCGTCCAAGCTCTGGTCAGTACGCTGTAGTGTCAGCAGCGTCAACAGCTAGGGGGACACGGAGGCGCGTTCTGGAGACTGGAGCTCAGCTGTGCTCCGCCCGCTGCTCCAGCTGCTGCCAGCTCAGCTCTGGGGGCTAAGAATGCCTGCGGTGCCTCATGCTCTGGTGGTGGTCAGTGAGGGTGGGCCGTGTGAACCCACGTGTCCTGTCACCGTGACTGGCAGGATTCCTGGCACAGAAAGACCCCGACTGTCACCACTTCCAGGCCCTGCTGAGGGCGTCTGTGGGGACCACACAGTCCCTGATGGCACGTTCTCAGAGACGGAGCAGCTGGTCCACAGCAGTGCACCGCTGCATGCTTTGTGGCATCCAGAACATTCGAACAGAGTCTCCCTTAGGATCTGATGCACCGACTCAGGTGGGTGTGCTGAGATGTCGCTGTCACAGTGTCTGTGTGGTAAGATGTCCTTCGTCCACTCTGAGGGGAGAGACAAGGACGTGGTCATGACGACGTGTCTCTTCCTCCCCTCCCTTGTCCCCTCCCTCCTCCTCCCCCCTCATGTCACTCTGGACGAGCCTTTCTCCTAGTCACTTCCCCCTTTGTTTTGAAGTAATGATGCTGGTCGCTGAGAATCTGTTCTAACTGGCGTGACAGAAATAACACGGGCTTTGTCTTGGTATTTTTGATGCAAATGACGTGATCTGATGTCACTCCATGGTCAGCCTGGTGGCTCCATCTTGACCGACAGAGTTCTGATGCTGGAGTCATGCCAGCTGACCACTCACAGTTGGGGACAGGGGCAGCAAGCAGACTGTCGGTCAGTCGTGTCCTTCCCAGCGAGTTCACTGACCATCCCCATCAATGGGCTGCTTTTGACCCCCATGAGGATAGCAGGGTGAGCTGAGGCCTGAAGGGCCCAGAAAAGAGTGTCGGCCTGACCCGGCTCCCCCGTGGACAGGGCAGCTGCAGCCTCGACCCCGTCAGTCTTCTGCAGCGGTGACCCAGCCGATGCGTTGACTGCCTTATCATTAATAAACTCCTTTCAGTCCAGATTCACGTGCTGCCACTTCCTGTTGCGTTAATAATCTGACAGTCCACCAGGCAGCACCGGTGTGCTGACCGCTCCCTGATGCTGATGGTGGTGGTGTTAAGAGGGTCATGACAGAACATTCAGGAGCCACTCGGGGCTGTTGGCCTTACCCAGCGTCCCTGTCTCACTGTGGTGGTGTGTAGTTCTAAATAATGCTCTTCTGAAGCCCTGAGTGCAACCTGTCCAGCCTTCTCCCCCGCTCCAGGGTTCTGATTCACACTAAGAGAATTGTTATGGTGTCATAGAGGCGAGCATGACTCACAGCAGTCCCAGGAACAGATCCAGACCTGTCCTGTCCTGCGCTGCCCTCATCATCCCTGACCCGCTGGAGCCCAGTGCTGCAGTCGCTGTGTCAGTCTGTCTCATTGGGGGTCTTCCTGTCTTTTGCTGACCCCCCCATTTCCAAGCATTATGTCCTTTTCCAAGAACTGGTCCCTCCTGACAACATTGTCAGAGGCTTTTGGGTCCCTGAACGTTTCTGAGTCTCGTTTCCCTCAGTCAGCTGCTCACCTCACCGGCCCTGCCCTGCCCCACCTTCGTCCCGAGCTTGGAGCCTTAGCTTCAATTAGCCCAAACGTCCTCTGAACTGATCCAGCTCTGTTCACCTTAAAGGTGGAGCCATCTCCCGCCTCCGCCATGTCTGTTTGTCCAGTTTCCATCTGTCAAGCTTTTCTGGCTCTGGATTTAAAAAAATTTTTTTGTTATTAATTTCAATGAAAATTTAGAGATTTTGGATTTCCATTCATTCATTGCTGCGCTTTTCTCCCCTCCCAAACCTCTCCCAGTCCACTCCCCTCTTGGAAAAGTAAAAGAAAAATTCTTTCATTGTTTTCCAATCCCTCCCCCCAGGTCCACTCCACTATGCAGGCTTTGCTCTGGACCCGTTATGACAAAAATACTAATCACATATCCCTTTTAAATAATTTTTCCCTTGTTTGTTTCAATGCAATATACATTATTAAACCCATCTTTCTCAGTCTCCCCCAACCCCAATATCAGTCCTGTTTTTCAACAGTGGCACCATGCAGTATTTGTTCTTTTGTGACTGAGATAATTCACTCAGCATAATGTCCTCCAGGGTCACCCATTTTTAAAAATATTGCATGAGTTCCTTGTTTTTCAATGCAGCATAGTATTCCATTGTGTGATATACCTCAGCTTCTCTATCCATTCATTTGTTGATGGGCACTTAGGTTGTTTCCAGCTCCTTGGTATTGTGAACAAAGCCACGATAAACATGAGTGTGCATATATCATCTGGGGTGACAGTTATGGTATCTTTGGGGTCTATTCCCAGTAGTGGAATTGCTGGGTCAGATGGTATCTCTATTTGCAACTTTTTGAGAAAGCACCTTACTGCCTTCTACAGTGGTTGCACCATTTTACACTCCCACCAACAGTGAAATAAGGGTTCGGGTTCCAGTTTCTCCACCACCTCGCCAGCATTTGTTGTTTGCTGTTCTGTTACATTTTGCTATTCTGACTGGGGTGAGATGATATCTCATAGTTCTGGCTCTGAATTTTTATAGCACTTAGGTCAATATGAACTAACAGCTGATTGGATGATGTCCTGGTCTTGGTTTTTCAGTGTCTGTATTGTGAGTCCCTGACTACTGGGTGGCCTCCTCCAGAACAGATACCATTTTTTTTTCAATTTTATTTTATTCTTTTTGTGTGTGTACCCTTGAGTCAGATCTGACTGGCACAGGAGGAGATTGTCCCTCCTTCTCCAGCAGAGCATCTGGTGGATTTGAAGCGCTCACCTCTGGGATTGCAGTGCAGCTTCTTGCCACTAGGCCACCAGAGCTCCCTCAGACACCACTTTTTTTTATATATAAATCAAGTGTTTTATTAGGTCATGACTCAAACCTCTGAAGTGCTAATGCATCTCCATCAGCAGGGAGACGGGTCCCCACACTTAGAGATCCTGGTGCTGCTCCCCATTCGCTGCAGGAGGAGCGGTGTAGGTACAGACGCCACAAAAGATCGGATCTCAAGGAGAAAACATTAACCAACCTCCATGTAATTAACACAGCCTCAAGCCACCAGGACACAGCGCCCCCCCCCCCCCAACACCCTTAATCTTCTCCTTCTGCTGAAGAATTTGGCCTTTACAATGACTGGTTGCTTTGGGAGCTTTCCCTTCCCCAAGAGTCTGTAGTAACCCGATGGAACCACATCAATGATCCGAGCAGCTCCAGTCTTGTTTTTTGCAGCATTTACCCTTGTCTGCTCACTGACCAAAGGCCATAATTAGTCAAGGTTGACAGTTGGGCAGAAGCTCTGATTCCGCTTCAGGTGGTTATGTCTCATACCAACCTTCCCAAAATAACCTGGATGGCATTTGTCAAAGTTGGTCCTGTGGTGATGCAAACCACCAGCATTACCTCGGCTTCCAGGGTGCTTCCGGTGCTTCCCAGTGCGGCCGTGGCCGTGGCTCACGTGGCCCCGAAGTTTCCGGGTCTTCCTCAGTCTTGACGGCATTTCGTTTGCTTACACTAAAAAAAAGACACCATTTTTTTTAAGAAGCGGATGCCTCTGATGTCCCCAGGGCTTTCAGCAGAGCCCTGGCTGGGTGCCTGCCCCTCAGTAATGCCTCTGTGGACCTTCCCTGTACCTGCGCTCCTTTCTCAGTTACCGTCAGGTCACGTGGTTCCTCAGGGAAGGGGGTGCTCAGCCACTGAGTCCCAGCTGGGCAGGGTGGGCAGAGCTATGGCGAGGACAGCGAAGCAGGCAAGTGCCAGTGTTCCTCCCGGGCAGCGGGGTGTGTCCACAGGTGGTGTGCCCCGCCCACTCTAGCATGACCATAGCCGCCTCATCCGTAAGGTGCACCTCAGGCCAGACGAGGCATGTGGACGCAGTGTTCAGGGACATGGCCTAGGGACCTCCTTGTGAAGGTGGGGTGACCAGGAACAACCCCTGTGGTGATTTCAGGTGCCCTCCTGTCCCTGTCGGGGCACAGCTGACGAGCTAAGCAGGAGCGCGGGCAGGTCAGGCATGGATGGCGTCCATGCAGAGTGGAGGGGAGGAGGGCTGAGCGGGGATGCCAGCCTGCCGCAGCCCAGTACAGGACGTGGGGGCTTAGACTGCAGGACCAAGGACACGGTCGCTAACCTCGGTCACCATGCAAACAGCACACAGCCTCTCCCACACACTGGGGCCACGAGACTCCGGCGAGCGGAGGCCGTTCTGTGCTCTTCACCACCACCACAGCTCAAAGGCATCACGTCATCTTCCGTCGTCCCTATTCATTGTCTAGATTTCAGATGCATAGCAGGTGGTAGAAAAGACCATGGCCTGACTCAGACGCACCTCAGTCCTCAAACTGCATTGTTGTTGTTGTTGTTAGGTGCCATCAAGTACTCATGGCAACCCTTTGAACAAATGATCTGAACCCTGTTCTGTCCTGCACCATCCTCACACTTCCTGACACACAGAGCCCATTGCAACAGTCACCATGTCAGTCCACCTGGTCAAGGGTCTTCCTCTCCTTCACTGACCCTCCACCCTTCCCAGCCAGGAATTCTTCTCGGAGGAATAGCCCCCTCCTAGCAACATGCCCGAAGTGCATGTGGCGCAAAGTCTCATGATCCCTGCTTCCAAAGAGCACCCCAACTTCCCCCTCCAAGACCTAGCTGTTCGTTCTCTTGGCTGTCCGTGGGATGCTCAGTGCTCTTCTCCAACGCCACAGCTCAAAGGCATCAGTTCTTCTGTCATCCTTAGTCATTGTCCAGCTCTCGGACACATAGCAAGTAATTGGAAAGACCATGGCCTGAATCAGACGCACCTTAGTCCTGAAACTGACATTGTTGTTCCTCAATGATTTGGAGAGGTTCCCAACTTTCTTCCTTATTCATCGTCCCCCTCTCAGATGCAGAGCAAGTGATCAGAAGTGATGTCAGCATTGGACATCCGCATGTAAGAGCACCTGCAGCCGCCAGGTGTTGACATTTTCATTATCTGTTCAAAACCACCAGCTACTTGGTTGATCCTCTATTTTAGATCATCTGAATCTGCTGTCTTTGTTAATCTTTATAGAATAACTCTTGGTTCATGGGACACAAAGTCTAAAAAGCCAAACCTGTACCAAATCTTAGCGTCTGAAATTGTACGTAATCCCAAGTATTTTGCTATTAAATACATAAGATTGTTCAGATGCCCCTGTGAGACCCGAGTCCCAGCACCGTCCGCCCTGGACCTGCGCTCCAGCTGACATCCACACGCTGTGTCTCAGGTGACGCCATACTTACACCTAAGCCGGCTTGGACCTTTTGTCTGGCCTCGGCCCACAGACACAGCCATGACACCACCATGCAGACTCAGGGCCACATCTGGATTTAGGTTCCTGTTGTCTGGCCCTCAGCCTAAGTCGAGTGTGTCCTCAGTGTTGAATTTTAACTGGAACGTTCCCACATCCTATTTTTTTTTATTACTTTAGTTAATTGGTTTACATTTTTTTTTTAATGGAACCAGATAAAAACTCTGATTTTTCCAAAAAGTCCTTCCCCAGGGATGGCAGCTCCCCCACAGCATGGTCAGAGACGGGAGGGCTTGAGCTGAGGCAGGTAATGGCTCAACAGGAAGTCGTCTTCCATCCCCACGAGATGAAGGCCTGGCCCCTTGAGCTCCCTTTGTCCCCAGACCCCACCTCATCTCACCTCTGTGGCTGTCATTGCCTGTCCCGCTCCCAGCTCTGGCTCAGGGTGTGGCACTGGGCCCCCCACTAACCGCGTCTCCAGCCACGGAGGGCTCTACGGGGTCAGACGTGGGGAAGGGCCTGGTGCCCAGGAGAGTTGGGTCACAAAACACACACACTGTGTACAGATGAGCCATGCTGAAGTGTAGGGTGGACTGTGCAAGCTTCCCCCGCGGCCAGCAGAGGCTGGGATCTGGGACTCCGAGGGCGTGGACGCCGGGAGACCTCAGATAAGGAGATGGCAGAGGAGCTGTGGAGGGCAAATCATGGTCCCGAGGACTGGAGACCCGCTGGACACATGTGGAACGGTGCTGGGCCACGTGGTGTCTGGAGTGGACAGAGGCAGGCAGAGCAGGGCACGCTGAGGACAGGTGCCAGTCAGCTGTCACCTGTGGAGCCTACAGCAAGGTTTAGGGGTTCCTGGGCACAAAGTGCAGTCATCTCTGAGGACCTGGCAGTAAGGTGACCCCAAGAAAGGCTGGCTTGCTGAATGACCTCAGGGTGGAGATGGACAGGAATTGCTTCTGGCCTCAAATGTCTGGCAGGTCCACTACTGTGTGTCCCCCAGCGAACAGGCCACGTGACTGTCATAGCTGCGGTTGCTGTGTGTTCTAGTCCCCGCAGCCAAGACCTGGAGCCTCATTTCTTTAGGGGTCACACGAGTGCAAGTGTTGACCTGATAGAGACCAGGAATAAAAGGAAAAACAATGTATTTTCTCCAATAAAGGAATATAAAGGTAATCCGCACACCTGAGTGAAAGTTACTGTAGTTGCGTCAGACAGAAAGCCGCAGGCCCAGCTTCCCAGCCCTGGATCTCTCTTCGCTCTCCAGGCTTCCGAGGGCCTGAGACACCGAGTTGGTAGTGAGGGTCTCTCTGCCCCTTCCGCTTCTCCCGAAAACCAGTCCAGAGCCCTGCATCCCAGTTCTACCTCGCTGTCCCTGAACCTTAACTCAGACACCTCAGCATCTTTTCAATGCCGTTCTATGAGCCACAGAATGTTAGGGACTGTTTTCAATTGATTGAATGGATGGATATTAAAGGCATGATGTAAACAGCTGAAAAGACTTCCTTTTTTGGTGATTTTTAAATTGAAAATGTGCTGATGATTAAAAACGACTTCACTATTTCACAGTACTTTCACTCCCCATCACCGTTGCACATGCCTCGCCTGCTGCCTTGTGATTTTTTAAATTTTTATTTCGTATTGGTTTGCTTAAAAAGTTTGTATACAGTGTGCTTCACGCTATCCTGCATTTCATACAATCTTTCCCATTCATTGCCTTGTGATAGTTTCTCTCTGTTTCACACATTAGACTAGTTATGACGGTGTTGTTGGTGTGGGGCGTGTTTACTGCCCTTTCCCCAAAGCCTTCGTCTCCATGAGCTGTGATGGTGGCTCTGAGCAGGCAGGGGTCCCTTCTGTTGTCCACGGGCTCCTGTGATTCGGGGCCGACCCTGCAGCACCCGGCAGGTGCGGCCCTGCTACAGGGTCTGACTTGTGGTGGTGAGGCTGGAGTCCCTGGGGGCGTAACTGAGGGGCGACTTCTGGTGTGCTGAGGCTTTTCATGTAACGAGCTCAACATGGGTCTCACCTCGCTGTGCTACTGCTTACATGCCTCACTGAGGAACCCCCAAGGTCAAGCGCATGTCTCTCCTGCCAGGGAGGCTGAGAGCCTCCCTGGTGTCACCTGTTCACTTCATGTTGTCATTGTTAGGTGTCATCAAGTTGCCTCAGATCAACCCTCTGAACAAGCTGTGACCCTGCCCTGTCCGGAGCCGCTTCATCATGTCTGACACGTTTGAGCCCTTTGCTGCACACTTCTCAGCAAGCCACGCCCTCTCCCGGCATCCTGAACCCCCTCTGCCTTTTTCTGGTTTGTTCCCCTCATCCTGGATCTGCCTGCCTTACTTTATCACCTCACTTTGAGGTGGCACATCCTTCAATAACTCCCTGAAGAAGAGCGCACGGACATCAGTCCTCTCCAGCTTTCCCGTCTGGACGTGTCAGTCCAGCCCCACACTGAGGCAGGGTGTGTTAGGATACAACCTGAGGCTGGACATCATCTTCACCATTATGACGCTTTCTTGTATTTTCTTCCAGCTTCTGCTGTTGCTATTGAAATTATGGCCCATTTTTTTGCTGATCCTTTGTATGAAGCCCGTTTCTTCTTTCTCGGGCCTTATGGTATTCTGGTTGTTTCTAGGCGTGTGAACTTTGTAACACTGTGTCTGCTTGGTTTCTGTCTCCCCTGTTGTGCTTGGCACGTGGACACCTGTGTCCCTTGGGGGGACTCTGTTGGTGTAGTCTGTAGCAGGCCGCACTGCTAATCCCAAATGCCCCCACCTGTCTGGCAATTCAAATCTACCAGCGGCAACTCGGGAGAAAAATAGCCAATCTCTTCTCATGTGATTTACAGCCTCGGAAAACCAGCGGGAGGTCAGCTGTGAGTTGAGAACGATGAGGGTGTTTCCCCCCCCCCCAATTCCTCTTGGCTAGAACATCACATGTTAGGGTGCTGAGAGTTTGAATCTACCCACTGCTCCAGGAGAAAGAGAAGGACCTGCTTCTGTTCCTATGACAGTCTCAGAACCCTAACGGAGTGCGGAGTGCTGTTACGGGACATGGGCTATTAGGGGCAGGGGAGAGAGAGAGAGAGAAAGAGAAAGAGAGCGAGAGAGAGAGAGACTGAGACTCCTGAGAGATTGTGTTTAATTCCTCTCTTCCCTTCATTTTTAAAAGTTTGTCTTTCTGAAGCTCCTCTTACATAAGTGTTGGTCTCTGCCTAGTTCCCTACGGTGTTTACTGCTCCTTTTTTACCGAAGGCAGCCCTGTAGGCCTGGAGATAAGGAACCGTGCTGCCAACCAAAGGCGCAGCCTAGAATCCACCGGCCGCTCTACAGGTGAAAGAGGGTGGTCTCCTCCCGGGCCACTTACTGCCTCTAAACCTGCGGGCCGGCCAACTCCGAGTGGCTTCTGGCTCCATGGTGCATAACAGCAACAATGTTTTTCTTTCTATTTTGTTCTCTGATAGTATTTTTATTTCCCAGAATATCTTTTGTTAAATCATATGTTTCTATTTCACCAATTAAATAGCCTTTCTTCCTCCCTGAGGACATCGTCTTCCTCGGTTTTCTCTTCCCTGAAACCTGTTTCATCCACGTTGATTCTTGGATGTGTTTCCTTAGGCCTCTGACTTTGATACTGGACAGTCCCTGTATATCTGCTGGTTTGGGGCTTTCACTCTGCTCATATTACAGGCTAAGGTATAAGTTGGGGGGGTCCTTGGTGCCAGGTGGGTGTTTGTGTCATCACCAGAGGGCACTGTGCCCCTGCCAGTGTCAGGTGGGTCAGAATCCTCGAGGAAGGCTTTCCCAGTTCACACCTAGAGCTCTAGAAGTGAGTGAGAGCAGATGCCTCGGGCCCCAGCACCACCCCTCCCTCTTGTTGGTGTGACATCTCAGTCCTCAGCTGTCTGACCCCAGAGAGCAGCCCCACTCTCTGTCACAGTGTGGAGGGGCTGCCCCCCACCCCCCGCCACCGGCCGCTCAGAATGGAAACGACCACCAAGAAGGCCCACCAGTTCCCCTTCCCGTCCCGTCAGGCCTGCCAGTCAGTGCTCTGACCCGAGGGCTTGTGTCTGAGTCCCACGGGCCCAAGTGACACGGCTCTTTTTTGGAATCAGCATCCAGGAGGATGACATCCTGCCCCCGTGTCCTAACAGAGAAGGAACAGCACTGGGCATCCCCGCTGCGTGCGTTCCTCTCACCTCTGTGACAGCGGGAAGGTCGGCACGATCCGGGCCAGGCTCCCCAGACCCCATCTCTTCCTGTCCCTCACAGCCGAGGGCTGGTCTAGATGTGACCTCACCTCCCGTGTCTGCAGATGGGCAGAAGGGGCTGATGGGGAAATGGCTCTCCACGGCTCGATGGCTCCAGCCACCAGCTCAAAGGGCTTCTGGGAGGAACCATGTGGGCCTACAGGGAGGAGGGCATGGAGCCCAGTGGGCACCGTCAGGAAGGGGCGGCAGTGGTACCTCCTGTGCCCGGAAGGCAGTGATGCCCGCTGGTCTCCTGTCAGCTCCTCCTGGAAGCCATCCTCATCAACACCAAAGAGTCAGACTTCCACCTGAGAGCTGCTGTGTCACGGCCACGTGCATGGCCACATCCTTCTCCAAAGTGTGCTGTCTGTGTGTCCTGATGCGTCTGTGCCTTTGACACACTGTCCTCCTCTGCAGGTACTGTGACTGCTTTGCCAGCGGAGACTTTTGCAACGACTGCAATTGCAATAACTACTGCAACAACTTACGGCATGAGCTAGAACGATTTAAGGCCATCAAGGTAACAAAGGCCTTTACATTGGTGGGTGCACTTACAGAGTGTTGCAGACGGCTGAGACAGTCCTGACGCTGTCTCCAAACCACAGCCGAACCCCAGGCCTCAGGTCAGGGCTGCCACACCTCCCAGCAGGCCTCCTGAGCCGCAAACCTTCCTCCCGTAGAACAGCAGATGGATTTGGGCCCCTGACCTTTCAGTTACAGCCCGACACACTGCACCACCAGTTCCTTCAGCCCTCTTCGGAGTGTGCTGATTTCAATATCAGGAAAGCCCACGGTTTTGAATAGACCTCGACTCTGGCCTGGTCCTGATAGTGGGGCTGACCTGAGACGGGGCCCTCATGAGCACAGAAGTCTCAGACAGCCGTCTTCTCACCACACAGTGGGTGACTGATATCAGAGGTGGAGCCACTCGCAGCAATGGTCTGACTTCAAGTCGAGCACAACCCATGGCGACCCGATAAACAGCTGACCTGAACCCTGTCCTGTCCTGCGCCAACCTCACACCTGCTGACACACTAGAGCCCATGGTGGGGGCACCATGTCAATCCACCTGGTCCTTCGTCGACCCCCCTCCCTCCCCAGCATCGTGTCCCTCTCCAAGGAAGAGCCCCTCCCGCAGCAGGCCCAGAGCATGTGAGGCGAGCCTTTACCATCCTCGCCTCCAACGCGCACTCTGGCGGCACCTGCTCGAAGACATGGTGGTCTGGTCTCCACAGGATGTGTAGTGCTCCTCGCCACCACCACAGCTCAAAGGCATCAAGTCTTCTGTCATCCTTATTCACTGTCCAGTCTCAGATACACAGCAAGTGATCAGAAGTGGTGTCAAGACTGATTTGCTATTCAAGTTATAAACCAAGTTGTCAGCTTGTTGTCTTTAGGAAGAACATTGTTCTGATTGGTACAGCATCTGTCTGACAGTTTGCTGTCCTGAGATAAGTTGAGGGTCGCTGTGATGGTGAAAGCTGTGCAACTGGTGGGTCAAGTGCCACAAGGGGCACCCAGGGTGGACAGGTTTTAGTGGAGCTCCCAGATTAAGACAGGCAAGGAAGCAGTGTTGGTATCCACTTCTTAAATAGCAGGCCTCTGAAAGTCCTGGGAGAATGACCTGACTGCAGGACACGTGATGTCCAGCTGGCCTCGGTGTGGGCCTGGGACATGTGGGTCGTGTTACGGGCCCGGAAAGCTTCCAACAGTGCCATCCGAGGCAGGGCCCGGGCACCAGCTCAGCCACCACCCCTTCCTCCAGCTTCTGGGGGCAAGGGGGGGATCCGCCTCACCTCAGACAGCCCTGTGGGCCATCGTGCTGAAGGCGAGAGGTCACCTTGCGCGCGCGCACACACACACACACACACACACACACACACGTGGGCCTTCCTGTATCTCCAAGACAGCCAGAGAAGAGGCGCAGATGGGTGTGGAACCACCACCTGCTCCTGGGCCACCCCACTGAGGACCAGTACTCACGGACTTCAAGGGTCCTGTGCCAACACAGTCTTGAAAAATGGGCAAATCAGTGTATCAGTTAAAATTACCCACTGTCAGGGGCGATAGTGGCCTAGTGGCAAGAAGCTGCATTGCAATGCTGAAGACGCGTGGTTCAAATCCACCAGATGCTTCGCTGGAGAAGGAGGGGCAATCTCCTCCTGTGCCAGCCAGTTGGATTCCATTTGATGGCACACAACAAGAAAAGAAAAAGAAAAAAACAAAACAAGCAAACAAAAATACCGACTGTCAACAGCAGACACGTGCCAGAAAAGCACCACTGCCCCGCAGATGCTGCCACCTCCCAGCAATCCTGTCGGGGTGAGGAGGCGCCCCGAGGGCCCCCAGACTATGGGTCTTCACAGAAGCAGACTGCAGCAGCTCTCCCTGCGGGGCAGCCGGGAGGCTCAAGCCGCTCACACGTCGCTTCACATCACAGTGCTTTAACCTCTGTGCCACTAGGGCCAGTGCTGTGCTCCTGGAGTCCTGGGCCGGATGGACCTGTGCATCTGACGCAGGGGACAGTGCTTCAGCTGCACTAGAGGGTGCAGCTTCCCTGCGGGGTACGGGGACCCTGCACTTCAGAGTGTAGAAACCATGTTTACAAAGTCACGGGATTCTCCTGTATTCCTGATGGGGCTGGAAGTGGACACAGCTGCTTCTCCTGTATTCCTGATTCAGCTGTAAGTGGGCACAGCCTCTTCCACAGAGGGTCCTCCATGCAGTCTGCATGCTGGGGAGGCAGGAGTCAGGAGGAGAAAGCCCCTCAAGTGACTGACACAGACTGCTTCCAGTGAGGTTTGCAGCGTGCAGACCTGAGGAGGTAACTGTCCTCTGTTCCGTAGGGTCACAGACTCATCCACAACCTTGTTCGCAGAAAGAGGACTTGACACACTTGCTGCAGAAGATCAAAGACTACGGCCTTCACTATGGATTTCATCTCAGCATCGAGAACACAAATGGAATTGTCGACTATTTCATATTCCTGGAATCACAATCAACACCTGTGGCAGCCATAGTTTAAAAATAGGTCGCCTGGGGAGAATCTGCTGTCGGGCGCCTCTGTAAGCTAAGGGGCAAAGGGCAGGGCTGAAGGCTGATGAGCGCTTGTCCCCGCCTTGTCGCCTCGCTGTTTCCTGTGCGTCTGAAGGCTGGACAGTATGAATAAAGATGACAGGAGAGTTGATGGCTTTGAACCGTGGTGTTGGTCAAGAGTGCTGAATGTCCATGAAAAATGCCCAAGAACAGACAGGCCTGTCCTGGAGGGAGGTCATCCAGCGGGCACCTTAGAGGCAAGGCTGGTGACACCTCACACACCTCGGGCGTGGTGTCAGGAGGGACCAGTCCTGGGAAAAAGATGTCACACCGGGAAGGGTGGAGGCTCAGAGAAAGCGGAAGACTCTCGGCAAGACGGACTGACACTGGACGGTCGCCATGGGTTCGCGCATGACGGGCAGAGAGAAGCCAGGGCGAGACTCAGGTCTGTTCACAGGGTCTCAGCGAGTCTTAGTCGAGTCGATGGCACCGAAAACAGCAACCGTGAAGGGTCGCTGTGGAGCCGGTCAAGGGCAGTGGGTTTGGACATTTGTGGGTTATTACAGTGCTGTGAGCTCAGTGATCAGAGGGAAAATTGTGGGGAAATACTGGCAGAAACCCTGTTGCACGGGAGGAACGGCTCTACGATAAACACACGTGACTGAGCCCCGTCGGAAGGAGCCACGGCTGCAGCTTACCTCTGAGGAAGGCGTTCTGGTGGCAGAGTGGCTGCGTGCTTGGCTGCTGGTTGGAAGGCCTGAGGTTCAAAGCCAGCAGCCATTCGGCTGAAGTCAAGACCTCTTGATCTACGCCTGCAAAGAGGGAGCCTTGGGCAGCCGGTGGGGCCGCTCGCAACCCTGTTCTGTCAAGGGTGTGAGTAGAAGCCATTCTGAGTCAGACTCCTCTCAGCGGACACGCCACGGGGACGTGCCTTCCTCTGCCAGGGACACTGGACTGTGGTTCCTGTAAGAACCACAAGGGTATCGGAGGCTGAAGGTGGATACGGCATGTCCATGGACACTGTCCTGTCAGGAGGTGGGGGAGGTGTCCGGGACACAGTCAGGAGGTGGGGGTACATCCAGGACACACTGTGTACCCACATCAGCACACACTGCTCCAGTGTGATACCCCCACCTTTCCTTGTAGGCGTACCTCGACAGAAACCCCGAAGCTTTCCAACCCAAGATCGGCTCGAGGAGGCTGGGAGACGTCAAGCTCCGCCACGGCCTGGGGTGCGACTGCAGGAGCTGGGGCTGCCTGAAGGGCCACTGCGAGTGCTACGAGGTGGGTGGGCGCAGCGCAGGGCAGCGGCCAGCTCTGCACACCTTTCCTGCAGCGCGTGACAGGACAGGCCTTGTCACCTTACCCCCCAGTTTCCCGAAGGGCAGCCACGATGTTGTGAGGTGCAGTGGGGTCCCCACACAGGGACCAGGACAGCTCTCTGCCGGGTCCTGGCCCCTCCTCACCGTGGCTGCTGTGCGCGAGCCCTTGCTGCAGCCCCTGCGCCACCACAGTGCATTGGTGTTATTTCCTAAACACAAATTGAACCTGACGCCACGTGAAGTACCCGGGTGATTGACCACTCACCATGCGTCTCCGAGTGGACATGAGGTGGCCCTGCCTGCCCCTCACGTGCTCTCGGCGGCCAGTGGACACCGGAAGTCTCTGAGGCTCCTGCAGCACCTTGTCCTGGGGATCTGGCTGATGAGGGGGTTCACAGCCCGTGGCCCACAGAGCTCGGTCCAAGCGAGAGGAGTAGAGGTCAGCGGGTTGGGGCTCGGGTGAATTCCCTGGAAGCCTGACTGGCACGGGGCCCGGCCTTCCCCATGACGGTCTCCCTCCCCGCCTGCTCTTCTGTCTGCGATGAAGCGAACGGAGGGAGGCAGGGAGGAGGCCCTCAGCCTCCAGTAGTGAAGCCCCTGAGGCCTGTCCTCAGGTCATCGGGGCTCAGAGCTGCCAAGGATCTGCTTCCGAGATGGGCACTGGAAGGCCAAGCTAGACCACAGTCCTCCAGCCCAGGACCCTGACGCAGGGCAGGGGAACCTCCCTGACTCCCTCCTGGTCCAGCCATGTGGAAGAAAGAGAGGAGGGACTTCCTAGTCTCTGAGTGGCTGAGGATGGCAGAGGGAGTGGGGTGGAGGGGGACAGAAAGTCCTGAGAAACCTGCCAGGACCTGGGGGTGCAGAGCAAACTGTGACAGACTCCTAGACGTGACTCCAAGCTGGAGGAGGGAATGGGGACACCAGCCCTGCCCCAAGGTAGCCACACTGTCATTGCTGTGAAGGGCGAGGGGCAGGGCCCCCTGCACACACGTGGACGCACAGCCATGTAGGCCTCACAGTCTCCGGTGTGCACACCCCCTGCCCCTCCTGCCCTCGCTGGCAACGGCTCAGCTGTGTCCTCAAAAGGACCCTGTCAGGGGAGCTCTGGTGGCCTAGTGGTAAGGAGCTGCAAATACAATCCCAGAGGCACACGGTTCGAATCCACCAGATGCTTTGCCGGGGAAGGAGGGACAATCTCCTCCTGTACCAGTCAGATCGGATTTGACGGTGCACGCACACAAAAATAAAAATAAAAAAAAAAGAAGGACCCTGTCACAAGTGTGCTGCCCATCGGCCATGCGGCCTTGCTGTTCACCACTGCCCCTCCTCTTCCTCCTGTATGACATCCGGCAGATGACACGCTGCGTGGACACCCCCCCCCCACACACACACACATATACCCTTTAAGGCCAGAGTAGAATTCGTCACTCTTGATGATGTGCACTTGTTAGGACCTGTTGATTCTGGTGGCGGTGCGTAGGATGCCCTGTCACATGGGCGCATCTTGTATTCCAGGCCAAAATGATGTGTTCTTCTATCTGTAAATGCGTTGGCTGCAAAAATTACGAAGACAGCCCAGAACAAGTGACACTCATGAGCCTGCCAGCCGACGTGGAGCTTGGAGCACTGGAAGGCAGCCCCCACCTGTCCCCAGCCAAATCCTCAGGACCACCCAGACCCAGGAGGGACCGGTGGGTACTCGGAGCTCACGTCCTCACAGGGAAACGGGTGTCTGAGAGAGAGTGACAGGGTGGGGGCTGCAGGGCCAGAGCGAGGGCAGGGAGGGCTGGCACCTCTGCCGGGACCACCTCTCTGTCCTGTTTGCCCCCACCCTAGCCTTCTTGTTCTCGACGTCCCGTTTCCTTCTGCTCTGTGCAAGGGCACAGGCCCCTGCCTCGGGCACACGGAGCTCTCCTTGAGGGCTGGTCTGCACGCTGCTGTCGCTGTGACGTGCAGGTCCTCGTGCTGGAGTGGGTACCCTGGGCAGGCTGCGATGCCAGTGGCCGTCTTCTTGGTGGGACGACAGCTCCTGTGACCACGGGCAGCCTTGGCTGCTGCTCCAACAAGAGCAGTTCCACAGCTTGTGTTTAAATCCAGGGCCTGGTGTGTCAGCAGTAGTGTACAGGCGTGCCTTCCAAGGTGTCCCTGAACAGACTTCAACTGTCAGCCTTTAGTTATTAGTCTGGTGCTTCATGGCCCAGGCACTCCACGATATTGTCCCTGAGTTTTCTTTACAGAGACTAACCAGCACTCACGTTGGCTTTTATACAGTGCCACTTCCCATTGTTCTATCGGAATTTCGGGTGTCCTTCAGGCAGGGCTCGGTGCAATAGCTGGGCTCCCAGCTCTCCCTGCAGCGCAGCGAGGAGACTGAACCTGGGCCACCAGGGGGCGCAGCACAGCCAGCCGTCCCCTCAGGTGTCCTCACACCTGGCCCAGTAACCGCAGGCCTCAGGGAGGGTCAGCCCAGCCTGGCTGTCAGCGCTCAGTGCAGACCCGACCCAGGGCGCAGGCAGCGAGGCCTGACTGGTGTGGTCCTGCTTGTCCATCACCCCCCCTGCAGGGCCCCGGGCCTGGGTCCTCTGGCTCAGCTGATGGGTTCCTGTTACGGCGTGCTGACAACCTACAGGTTTTCTTATACTCTCTACTCTTCTAAAAGCTGTGGTCACAGGAGGCGTGTGACCCTGGGATTAAAGCATTTGCCTGGTCCCCAGAAGTGGGCCGCCCACATCCAGCTTTCCGGCAGGGCGCCCTGGCTCGTGTGCAGGTGTGGGGTCGGTCCTCAGTCAGGCGTCACCTGCAGCATGGGCAGGAGACTGCCAGGTGGATGCCAGGGCGAGCCTGGCATGACTCTGCCCCACTGTCCACAGGCCGTCCTTCACCTGCATCTCCTGGGAGGTGGTGGAGGCCGCCTGTGCCTGCCTGCTGGCCCAGGGCGAGGAGGCTGAGAGGGAGCACTGCTCTCAGTGCCTGGCTGAGCAGCGGGTCCTGGAGGAGTTCGGGAGGTGCCTGTCGCAGATTCTCCACATCGAGTTCAAGTCCAGAGGACTGCAGATGGAGTAGGGACACGGTGAGACTGCATGCATGGGTGGCCGTGACCTGGCCGACCCTGCAACCTGGCCAGTGCTCGGGTCCTGGCTAAAGGCTCCTGAGGGCACAGCGTCTGCTCTCGAGAGGTGGTGAGACAGTGGACAGCGCTGGGCACCCTCCCCAGGGGCCCACAGCCCCACAGATGCCCCGCCCAGAGTTCTCCCGAGTTTCAGTTTATCAAATTGTTTAGAAAGAAAGTCTCCAAAAAGGACATGATGGTGCCACTCAGAATCTCTAATAAGAGAATTCCCGGGTGCCCACAGTCCAGTAAGTGACCAGTGTGTCCTGCAGCCCTGGAGGAGGGCGCAGCTGCTAGGCCCCCACTTGTAGTGTCCTGATTTTAGAGATTCAAATCTTGAGTGTTTCTGTTCTATTGTGGGAAGGACCTAGACGTCAATGAACGCCTGTATAATTACTGTTCCGTAAACTACTGTTTGTCAGACACGGTTGGAATAGTTTGTAGAAACCAGTGCTAACAGCTGGTTCTGAAGTTCACTTATGATTATTTTTTGTTTTTTTTTTTTACTTACGGTTCTTACTGCAAAGATAAATAAAAATTTCAAATTTTCTTCAATTGTTGTCCTTCCGTTGTTAGGTGGCATGGCGCCATCTGTGACTCGGCCACCTGACCGCCCGCAGGCTGAGGCCCTGCCCTGTGCTGTGCCGTCCTCCCGACCCCTGACTTCTCCGTTAGAAACGTGTCACAGGATGGCCAGTCTTCTCCTGTACCATTAGCCACCTCCGAAAACCTGCTTGCAGGTCAGCGATGGGCCTGTCCCACTTGACGGTACACGGTAACAACATGGTAAACCAGAAGCCTAACCAGGCACCGCTGTTGGTCAGAGTTTGACTCAGAACGACCCTAAGAGCAAAGCAGACCTGCCCCTGGGCCCCAGAGACTCTTGTCTGTGCACAAGCCGACTGCCAACCTCCTGCCAAGCTTTGAACTGCCAACCTTTTGGTTAACCACAAACACCGCCACACCACCAGGCTAACCTCATCTTATGTTGAAAGAATGCTCCATGCTCAAGTTGGCCACTTTATTGTTGTTAGGGACCCAAGGCAGCCAGCCTCTCAGAGACCCTGCGTCCCATGGAGGGGGCCCTGCCCGGTCCTAGGCACTCACTGCCACGCTCACTGCTGGGCTGCAGCCTGTTGTGTCTACAACGCGTCAGCCCACTGGGCTGAGGGTCTCTACTGCACACGCTGTCCTTCTCCAGGGACCCGCCGCTTCTCATGACACGCCCGGAGCATGGGAGACGACGTTTCATCGTCCTGGCCTCTAAGAGCACCCTGGTGGCACCTCCCCTAAACAGACCTCTTCGCTCCCTTGTCCGTCCATGGCCTGCTCAGTGCTCTGCCAAGCAACACGCTTCAAAGGCACGGGCTGTTCTCTGGCCTCTCAGAGTCCCTGTCCAACTTTCAGGTGCAAAGGAAGCAGCCGAAAATCCATGGGTTGGATCAGGGACACCTTCATCTTGAACCAGACCCCCTTGCTTTTTTAGCACCTTCCAGAGGTCCCTGACAGCACGCTTTCCCGATGCACCATGTCTCTGGAGCTCTTGACTGTGGCTTCCACGGGCACTGATCGTGGATCCGAGTCAAATCCAACCCCTGGCTACGTCGGTCTTTGCTCCAGCTGTTGTGACGTAATCCACATTGAAGTCTTTGACCTTTTCCAGTTAGTGCTTCAAGGCTTTTCAGTTTCTGCAAGCAAGGCTGTGTCACCTGCATAATGCAGGTCTTTGATGAGTCTTCAATCCTGATGCCACAGCCCTCCTCATGTAGTCCAGCTTCTTAATTATTTATCTTAATATTTATAAAAAAGAATTGGTCGACAACGAACCATTTCAGGTAGTAGTGGTTGATCAAGAACCAGTGGTAATGAAGGAAGAAGTTCTGGCTACACGAAGCTACTGGCAAAAAAGAAGGCCCAGGAATAGATGGGCTGTCACGTAAGGTGTTTCAGCAAACAGACAGCCCTGGGTGTGCCCAGGAGTCTCCGCCAAGACATTCGGAAAACAGCTACCAGTCCAGCTGACTGGAAGAGGACCCATGTTTGTTCCCGTTCTAAGACAGGTTCACCAGAGTGGGGATGTTATTGAACAATACCATTAATAGCACATGCCAGTAAAATCTTACTAAAGACAACTGGGACAGTGTAGTGACACGATGTGGTTGTCTCGCAAGTCGGAACCGGCTCACGGCCGGCCCTCAAGCAGGCTTCAGAGACAGTTAATGGGTCGGAGGAGACTGCCTGTCCTGCGGGGCTGCTGGTGGGTCAGACTGTGTGCCTTTGGATTTGCAGTGTAGCCTCTTAGCACTAGGCCATGAGACCGCCCGTTGACAGGGTGCTTCCGGAAGTCCAAGCTGGATATTGAAATGGTCATGGAATGAGAGAGGTCACGGCTGATTCCAAGTGAATCTTGACTGACGGCAGAAAATACTTGAAGGAAGTTTGCTTGTGTTTTAGTGTCTATTCAAAAGCCCTTGACTGGATCGTATCAAATAACGGATAACATTGAAAAGAATGGGAGTCGCAGAAGCCTTATTGTGGTCAAGTGGACATTGACCCAGTCATCTGCAGAAGCAGTTGTCTGAACAGAACAAGGGAACACTGCTTGGTTTAAAATCAGCAGAGGGGGGCTTGACGGGATTGTGTTTGCTCTTCACACCCGCCCAGTCTATGCTGAGCAGATCGTCTGAGAAGCTGGGCAGTGTGAAGAGGAGCGTGTGGACAGAGCAGAGGCTGCAGCGGCCGGGGGTGGTGGTGAGGGGGTGGCTGTCCCAGCCAGCCAGCGACGGGAGGGCCCGGCAGGCCCAGCGGAGTGTGGTCCTGTTGGACCTGGGTCAGGATGGGTCAGAACTGACCAGACGACACTGAACAATGACAAAAACTACAACAATTTTTAAATTAGGATATTTCTAGGGGAGCTCTGGTGGCCTAGTGGCAAGGAGCTGCAACTACAATCCCAGAGGCGCACGGTTCGAATCCACCAGATGCTCTGCCGGGGAAGGAGGGACAGTCTCCTCCTGTACCAGTCAGATCTGATTTGACGGTACACACACAAAAAAATAATAAATTAGGATATTTCTGTAGTAAAAAATACTAGTGGCTAAAAAAAAAAAAGCAAAAACAAAAAATACTAGTGGCTAGGGAGCTCTGCTGGCCTAGCGGCAAGAAGCTGCACTGCAATCCCAGAGGCCTGTGGTTCGAATCCACCAGATGCTCTGCTGGAGAAAGGGGGACAGTCTCCTCCTGTACCTGTCAGGTCTGATTTGACAGTACACACACAAAAAAAATAGTAAAATAAATTTTAAAAATTTAAAAAAAAATACTAGTGACTGTGACTGTTAGACGTGTTGTTAAAAGGTGCCATCACATCGATTCCAACCCCTAGTGACCCTGTGGACGTAGACCTGAACCCCGCCCCGCCCTGTGCCGACCCCGTCATCTCTCACCGAGGTGAGCCCGTTGCTGCAGACACGCGTCCATCTACCTGGTCGAGGGTCTTCCTCTCCTTCACTGACCCTCCGCCCTTCCGAGCATCATGTCCCTCCCCAAGGAACAGCCTCTCCTAGCAACGTGACCCGAGTATTGAGACGAAGCTTTACCGTCCTTGCCTCTAAGGGGCACCGCGGCTGCATTTTCCCCCGAGACATACCTGTTTGTGCTCTTGGCCGTGCATGGGACGTTCAGTGCTCATCTCCAAAGCCACAGCTCAAGTCCTTCTGTCCTCCTTAGTCACTGTCCAGCTCTCAGATGCAGAGCAAGTGACTGAAAAGCCCATGACCTGAATCAAGTGCACCTTAGCGCTCAAACCGACATCACTGCTCCTCAGTAATTCAGAGAGGTCCCTGACAGCGGACTTGCCCAATAGAAACGTAAGAACTAAGGAAGAGAATGAAGAAAAGTCGACTCCTCTAGAGGCCCTTTAATGTCCTGAAACAAGCCTGTCAGAATTTCAGGCTCCAAGAATTAATAAGCAGCTGCACTCCTGGCCCTTGGGAACCTTTTGCCCATTGAAATGCCGTCCCCAAAGGACAGTGTGTGTCACTGCCCACGTTTTTGAACGGCTGCCATTAGAAAATGTCACACGACTGACTTGTGGCTTCTGTAAAATGATAATTGAAGGCCAGGCCGAGTCAGCGTTCTCTCTGTAATGGGAACTAGATAGCGGGAGAAGCCCCGGTCTCCCCAGAAGCGTATGATATGATTTATAGGAACAAAGTATGATTTTAAAAAAATATCAAATCTCTGACGCTGATTTGTGGCGGTGGTGGTTTCCCTGACTGGCAGGCCACGCAGGAGCATCCACTGTTCGGTACCAGAAGCCCCAGTAGCCAGGCTTGGAAGCGGCGCCCCTGTCTCTGTAGCATCTTGGTTTTTAAATGTGGATTTCCTTTGTCCTGTTGTATGCACCCGGAGCCCTGGTAAAGCAGTGAGTAAGCCCTCACCTGAGGACCTCTCAGAAGGTTGCTGGTTCAAAATGCCCCCAGCAGCCCCTCAGGAGAAGGCCGAGGCTTCTGCAAAGGACGCCGTGGGCAGTTCTCTGCCCAGGCAGACTTGACAGGAGGCGGTGGGTTCGGAGGGTTGACAGAGCAACTTCTACCGGAAGCCTATTATGACGGGGGGTTCTGAAATATGGTTACAGTGTCATGGAAACCCGTGTGTCTGCTCAGCTGGCCATGTGGGGTCTGGTTCCCCAGCACCACACACCAGCAGGCCCCGCAGGAGGAAGGACGGCAGCGGGCTGTACCTCCTCCCGTCTGAGGGCAGCGGGCAGACTCTGGGGAGGAACAGTCACAGTGGAGAGTTGTGATGGGCCTTTGTGGGAGCATGGGTGCGTGTGTGTGCATTTCTCAGCAGTAAACACCCAGTGTCATTGCTGCGTGTTTGCTAGATGAAAGCTTGGTTTTGAAGGAAACCTCTCGACTGTTTTCCCAGTGGTCTCTGCCTCCCCTCTCCAGGTTTTGGTGGCCCTGTTATTTTAGCTGTTCTGGGGGTGCAGAGATAACCTCACTGTGCTTTCATTTGCACCCCACTAATGGTTAGTGTCTTGGGGAAGGTGCAGTCAGAGTGTGCTTGGAGGCAGAGATGACAGTGCTTCGTCTCACGTACCTCAGCCACGTTGCTAGGAGAGGCCGTTCCTTGGAGAGGGACATCATGTTTAGAAAGATGGAGGACAGCGAAAGAGAGGAAGACCCCAGTATTGACAAAGTGACTGCAGCCTTGGGCTTGAGGGTGTCAGACATGATGAGGACGGCGCAGGACAGGACAAGGGTCAGGTCTGCTGTTGACACAGTCACCAGGACTTGTACTCAATGGCACGTAACAATAACAATGGCTAATGTGCAAAGAACTGGACTGAAAAGAAAAAGGAAAGAACTCACTTGGCATTTCTCAAGCCGAAAGAAATTCAAGCCTCAACTTGTAATACTGAGAGAAGCTATGGGCAAAATCTTGCATGGTCCAGGAAGCACTGCTTTGGAGCAGATGACAGGAAGAGCTGTCTGAAAGGAATGTATGGTCAGGCACTACGTGCACGACAATGACGTGGAACAAGAGGTACCTTGCAAAGTGGACTTGGGGAGGAGGAGGTGAGGGAGGGAGTAAAGGCAGCAGTGAATGAACAAACACACAACCTCTCTGTAAACCGTTGTTGTTGTTGTTGATTGCCTTTGAGTCAAGCACGACTAATAGCAACCATAAGAACAAAAGGCTTGAAGCCCCTCTACAACTATGGACATTTATCAAAATTCATAGAGGTTCCAGAGGCATGTTATTTAGGAAGTGGGTGCCACTCCTGCTTCCAAAAACCTTAGTTAAATAAAAGCACAAAACTTTTTAAAAATAATCATGGGAGAGGAGTGGGAGTGGCATCAATCCCAGGGTCACACAATTTGATGGGTGGAAGTGTGTGTGAAAAACAATACAAGCTGTGTAAATAAACCAGTATAGAATTAAAAAAGAGAATCATGCTTTTGATTCGAGTCAAAGTATTACCGGCCTAGCCCTAGACCCCAACGATTTTCTCAGGTGTTTTTCTTTAAATTCTTTTTGCCTTTTGTGTTTAAGTCTGTGGTCTGCTGTGTGTTCATTTTTGTGTATGTGTGACCGTTAGGTTGTGGTCTCTTCTCTGCCTGCCCCTGCCAAGGTCAGCTTTCTCACCGCTGTAAACGTCACTTGGGCTCGTGTGGAGGTTAGGTGCCTTCAGGTACGATTCTGACAACCTGTGACATCAGATCTGAAGCCTGTCCTGTCCGGTGCCATCCTCGACGTCTGACACACTGGGGCTCAAGGCTGCAGTCACGGTGTCAATCATCTGGTTGAGGGTCTTCCTCACCTTCACTGACCCACCTTTCCAAGAATCTCTTTCCAAGGAATAGCCTCACCTAGCTTCACTCCAAAGTATGAGAGAGGAAGCTTCGCCGTCTTGGGCACATGTGCCAGCGTTTACTTGTGGGTGAAAGGCCCCAGTGGCGCTGGGGTTAAAGCCCCCAGGCCCTGCCAGTGCACAGAAACTGGACCTGGTTTTACATGTTCGCCTTGCATGACTTGCCAGCTCGGGGTGGCTTCCTTGGGGATGGCGTCCCCCTCACACGGGGCTGGTTCTCCGTTCTGACTGTGACCCTCTGCACCCTGGCTGGAGCTTGCAGCTGGGTTTTGGAGGAGAGCTGAGAGCAGACCTCTGCCTTCTCCCAGTGTGGGGAATGTGCCCATCTCACTGTCAGGCGTCCACTGGCTGTAAGGAACCCGTAGATGTTCTATGAACTTGGGGCAGGTCTCCTCTGTTCTTCATTTTCTGGGATTACGTTGTTGTTGTTTTTTAGTTGGTTTTTTTTTTAAATTAATTTTATTTTGTTGTTGTGTGCCATCGAGTCAGATTCGACTGGTACAGAAAGAGTTCGATTGCCCCTCCTTCTCCAGTGGAGCAGCTGATGGATTTGAACTGTGCGCCTTCATGATTGTAGCGCAGCCTCTTGCCACTAGGCCACCAGAGCTCCAAGGAATTACGTTTTATGGATGTTGAATTTTGTCTTCAGTGCACCAGTGTCACAATTCTCACTTCAACTGTGGAGACAGAGGTGAAGGACAAACGTCCTGGAGCCTGTACCCTGTCCCCCTGGACCCCCCCATCATGGAACACTGAACTGGACATCAACATACGACCTTCCCTTGATTAGCCACAGTGCAGTGGGGGGGAATGTGTCAGTGGAGAGTTCGGTGATGGACATTCTGAGCACTGGGGCAGGACGAGCAGGGAGATCCCCGAGAGGGTGACTGGGGTGGGGCTCCTGTAGGATGTGTAGAAGTTCACAAGGCACAGGGAGGGATGTGTGCACAGGCATCAGCTGAGGGAGACCATGTGGGCTGAGCTGGTGACACAGACTGGTTGATGTCATGGGGTGGGGATGTTCATGGCCACAGGAAGGACAGGGTAAGGGGAGAGGGCTCAGGGCAGGAGGCCAGGCAGTGAGAAGCCGGGGGTGGGGTGGGTGGAGGAAGTCTGGTCTTGACCAGCGGTGGCAGCACTGGGACTTGTCTGAGGCACAGTTCCAACTCCCACCCCAAGCTCAGTGCAGCTGAGGACTAGCCTCCAGGGACTGTAATGTTGCCCACGTCCCACAGCCCCCAGGGACACATGGGGATGGGAGGACAGTGAAGGATGCTGACCATGTCCCACAGCCCCCAGGGACACA
>NW_006399876.1:6475338-6478871 GCF_000299155.1 Elephantulus edwardii
GCTGACCATGTCCCACAGCCCACAGTCCTCAGGGCCACCTGGGGACACACGGGACGGCAGGACGATGGTGTGCTGCTGACTCGAGCTGAAGGGCTGACAAGGCAGGGCCAGGGCTGGGAGAGCAGAGGCTGCTGGACTTTCCCCTTCCACGGTTTATCCCACTGCATCTGATGACATGGGCTGCTGGTGCCATCCCCCCACCTCCACGTGATTGCACCCCCAGCCCAGCTCCCACCCATTTGTTGTTTCTCTGGCCCACCTCACCTCTGAGCTGTCCTTTGCGCTCTAGCCCCTGGCCTGAGGTAAAGGCTGTGCCTCTGAGGTGAGGGGACACAGAAACGGCCCCAAATGTTGGAGCAGTTGTCTACACACACGGAGGTGGGGGGACAACACATGACAGATGAAAACACACAGAATTCAATGAACCTGCCCCCTGAGCACTGCCCTAAGGCTGGGCGTCTCCGGTCACTAAGACAACCGACCACTCAATATCCCAGGACACTGATGTCCTAGGACACCAGAGAGGGACAGGGTCAGTGAGTGAAATGCTCTGGATGCCAGGGCACTGCAGAAAGTGTCTGTCCCGTGCACACCACTGACCCTAAATTCCATTTTCACAAGATGCTTATACAAAAACCCGAGAACTAGAGGCTGGGGTGGTTTATTTATTTTATTTTGCCACTCAAACTATCCAAGACAAAAATCTGAAATTGTAACCACACAGCGTCCAGGCAGAGAGGGCAGGAGGGCTGTGCTTGGTGTCACTGGCCTGCGAGGCCCCATCGTGCTCCTTCCACAGCCCCGCTGCGGCCACCTCTCAGGCCTGCTCTGTGTCCTCCAGCGGGAGGGACAGGGGCAGGTCCTGCAGGGCCCCGGCCTCTGCAGAGGAAGACACCCCAAAGGGACCCACGTCAGCACGCCCGGTACACAGCGGGGATGCAGGTCCCTGACCACCGAGACCTGACAGTCCTCTCTGTACCAGCTGCAGGGTAAGAAGCTCCTGAGGGGGAGCGGCCTCGAGGGCACCCAGCAGCTCTGACCCAGAGAGTGCGCTGCTGCTAAATGGAAGGTCAGCAGTTCAAACCCACTAGCCGCTCCTTGAGAGAAAGCTGCGGCCATCGGCCTCCATAAAGCTCCCGCCCTGCCTCAGAGCAGCTGGTGGATGTGAACCTCTGACGAGCTGGTTAGCACACAGCACGCACCACACACGTCATGAGAGGTCCCGTCCCGCTCCGCTCGGTCCTCTGGCATGCTAGGGGTCAGGATGGATTGGACTCGGGGGGGGGGGCGTCTGAAGGAGCTGTGCCCAAAGGAGTGCCTCTCGCTGGCACAGTTAGCTGGCCAGCTCTCCCCAGAGACAGTGTCCCTGCCCTGCTGGAGGCCACGCCCTGGGCACTGGACCAGGAATCCCGGGCCCTCCCTGCCACCTGATAGGGACACAGGCAGATGGCCCAGGGAGCTCCCAGCAGGTCTGCATGGTTTCTGGGAACACCTGCGGTTTTGTGGTACACCAGAGGTTTCTGGGTGCCCCGAGTGGACTTGGCACTGGCCACGCCCACCTACCTCTGAGCTGCAGGAAGGTCAAGAACTCCACTATGGTGCGCACCACACTGCTCTCAGGCAGTGGCCGGGCGAAGCTTCCTGAAGAGAAGAGACCATGATGTCCACCATGCCCCCCAAATCGTCCCCCCCTCTCCCCGGGGATGCTGGGGACAGGGAGGCCGATGCATTGCCCGAGGAACAGGTCCTGCTGGGAGCAGGGAGGGACATGGTGGGTGGACCAGCCAAGGGTGAAAAATGCCAGGAGGTCTGTGGTCATTGCCAAAGTCAGGTCTTGGTTCTGAGCAAGTGGGGTCAGCTCAGACTGTGGGGTGCTGGGTGAAAACAGGCGGAGGAGGGGAGAGGGCAGGTCATGGGGGTTAGCAGTGGCTCACCTGGAGGGGGAGGGGCTGTCCTGGAGGGGGAGGGGGCTGTCCTGGAGGGAGGGGGCTGTCCTGGAGGGGGAGGAGGCTTTCCTGAGGGGGAGGAGGCTGTCCTGGAGGGAGGGGGCTGTCCTGGGAGGGAGGGGCTGTCCTAGAGGGGGGAAGGGGCTGTCCTGCAGGGGGAGCTCACCTTGCTTGGTCTCCTCCTCGTCCAGCTGCAGTTCCCGCTTGCCGGCAAGTCCGTGCTTCTCATGGAAGGACCTGTGGTTGTCAATGGCGTCTGCCCACAAGCCAGAGAGAGACTCGTTACTTACGCCCACCTACTCCACAGAGACCCCAGCTGGGTCCCATCCAGGCACCCCACCTCAGACACTGGCACCCAGAGGGCAGGGATGATCGCCAGGGCAGAGGGCAGTGCCACTCATACAGATTCAGAGAAAGAAGAGACCCGGATGCCGAGGGGGCCAGGGGCCTGCATCTCAAGGGGTCACAGGTGCCTGGCTCCAAGCTGGGGTTTGTAGTTAGAGTGGGTCATCCAGAGAGATGGGGGCAGGACTGGGGTTCACAGGCTTGAAATGGGACTCTGAAGAAGCTCAAGTTCAGACATAATCAGATTGTAATTGTTCTGCAGAAGGTGGACTGGAGGCAGGAAGAAGGGGGGGTGTGTGCGCGCACACGCACGTGTGTGTGTGTGTGTGTGTGTACATGCATGAGGTGGTGGGAGAGAGGGATGCAGTCAACAGGCAGAATGTAAGAAACATTCGTGGTGGTCCAGGAAAGAAAAGCCGGGGATGGAGGGTGAGGGGCTGGGAATGGAGGGCAGGGGCTGGACAGAGGGTCCTGAGGGGCCAGCAGAGAGGGCAGGCGGGGGAAGCTGTCCCAAGGTGCTGGCTACTCAGGCCCTTGGGTGGGGTCTCCCCAGGCCAGACATGAGCTAATGAACTCTCCCCACAAAGACAGACAGACAGTAGTCCGCACTAAAACAAGAGGTGTCAGAGGGCCTGCGCCTCCCAGACGCGCACCGTCCACTCTTCTGCACAGACAGCAGGAACAGCTTCCCAGATCTGCGCCCGCCCTGGCCACAGGGTCAATGGCGGGACAGTGGGGAAGAAGCCTGGGACAGACGGCCCCTCTGAACAGACAGGACCCCTCTCACTGAAGAGGAAAAAGGAGTGTGTTCCGTGAGTCAAGACTGAAGGCCCCATGGATGTAACTTCAAGATCTGTTCCAGCGACTAAGCGCTCACGGCTGTCAGAACAAGCACATTCGGTTCCTGTTCTGCTTCCCTTCACAGCAGAAAAGACTCCAATGCTGTGACTCCCCCCAGCTGCCTGTGCAGCGATTGTAAGGAAGGATCTGTTGGGAGCAGAAGATCTGTGGGGACAGGGACTGGTCCTAGTTAAGGAATGCAGCTAAAGCAAAAAAGGTCAGCAGTTCAAACTCACCAACTGCTCCAGGAGAGACCCATGTGCACAGTGCTTCCAGAGTTTTACTGGGAAGCCTGTGGGGCCTCTAGACTCTCCCCTGTAGGGCTGCTATGAGCCAGAGAGGGCTCCCTGAGTCAGTCAGGGTGGACCCCCGAGTCAGGGTGGACCCCCGAGTCAGGGTGGA
>NW_006399876.1:6479180-6501063 GCF_000299155.1 Elephantulus edwardii
AAGTGAGGGTAGACCCCTGATTCAGTCAGGGTGGACTCCCCAAGTCAGGGTGGAACCCCAAGTCAGTCGGGGTGGACCCCCTGAGTTAGGATGGACCCCCGAGTCAGGGTGGACTCCCCGAGTCAGTCAGGGTGGACTCCCCGAGTCAGTCAGGGTGGACCCCCAGAGTCAGTCAGGATGGACCTCCCCAATTTAGAGTGGACTCCCTGAGTCAAAGTAAACCCCTGATTCAGGGTGGACTCCCCAAGTCAGTTGGGGTGCACTCCCTGAGCCAGGGTTGGACTCCCCTGGGCAGTAGGCTTGGGTTTGAGGGTTTGGTTCATTGTCTGGGTATCTAGGGAGAGAGAAGACCACTGGTCCCTCGCAGTGGGGATGGCAAACTTCTCCTCACTGACAGGACATGTTATCTGGAGAGGCCAGTCCCTGGAGAAGGCCAATGGACTCGGTAAAGCAGAAGGTCAGTGAAAAAGAGAAAAGCCCCTCAGTGAGACGGGCTGACGTGCAGCAGAGATGGGGGGCTGGTGCCATACGGGGCAGGGTCTGTGGGGGAGCCCAGCACCTACTACAACAGCAAGAGTGGGGGTGAGCTGGACAATAACAGCCAGGCCCTCCTGGCCTGCTGAGTACCAGGGAGGAATGCTTTAGCTGGGGGTGGGCATCATCCTTTCTTTGGGGTGAGTAACAACCCCAAACAGGATGTTTACTGAGTACAGAACCCAGTGGGAAAGGGCTGCCCCCCAGCAGGGGTCCCACCTGCTTTTGTCACCTCTCTATGTTCCTCAGAGCTGACCCTTCCAGGACGATGTGGGGAGCCAGGGTCACAAAAACGGAACTCTCCTCATCCCCATTTACCTGACCAAGGTCAGACCAAGGTCAGAGAGGCTTCTTCCCCAAACCTTCAGTTAAAATCAAAGCTGGTGTTTTGGATGCAGGGTGGGGGCAGGGAAAGCAGACCCAGCACGCCCAGAGCTGACACATGAGGCGGGTACCCAGAGTCACAGCAGCGTCCACTTACCAATGGGCAGCAAGCAAGGCTCCTGGTCCCCTGGATATCCACCCCCCCATCCCACCCCCATCCCGCAGCATCATGAAGGACATAAACCTCACCCTGCAAGAGTGTCAAGTGCAAAGAGGAGACAGTGCTGGGGCCAGGCCACCTGCAGGGGACTTGGCCTGGACTGACCGTGCACACCCGCCCTATCTAGACATTGTGTCCTATCTAGACGTTGTGTCCGGTGGATCTGCTGAGCCCTCTTCACTTTGCCTCCCCACCAGCCTGTTGCTCAGGGAAGCAGAGAGAAGCACCCTGGAACCTGGCCAACTGCCACAGGTGGCCTTGAACTTGACCTTCTGGAGCAGTGAAAATGCTAACTCCATAGATTTCTGTTATCAAAGCTACAGGCAGCAACCTAATAGAATCCAGCTAGACCTTCCTGAAGCTTCTGTAGAAACATGAGGAAAACATGCTTCTATCTGGGGGTCTTGGGCACCGCCTGCCTCCCCCTGGGGACATGCGGTCAGGCACAGCCAGATGGTCACAGGTTTGGGTCACTGACCCACCAACCAAAGCTGTGGACACTAAGAGGTTAGCTCACCCTTCCTCCCTTCCATCCCCCACCCCGAGGCAGGCTTCTCAGTCTTCTCAGGATTCTCAGGAGAATCTCAGACCTTGGTGAGCCTGGGTTTGGGGCGGAGGAGGGAAGGGGTGAGGCTGGGCGGGCCAGGAGGAGCTGAGCTCTGTCCTGCTGAGGACACCTGGCTGGCAGCCTTTTGGGGCAAGAGCAGGTGTCAACATGGCTCTGACCCCAGCCT
This sequence comes from Elephantulus edwardii, assembly GCF_000299155.1. Taxonomy (NCBI): domain Eukaryota; kingdom Metazoa; phylum Chordata; class Mammalia; order Macroscelidea; family Macroscelididae; genus Elephantulus; species Elephantulus edwardii. The sequence continues at coordinate 6,480,993 of NW_006399876.1, forward strand.
GTTTAGACCCCTCTTAGGTGGCTTGGGAAGTCCCAAGTGCACTTACAGGGATAGGAGGGGGCGTGGACTTGAGACCACTGACTTGCAGGTAAGATCAAGGATGGAGAGGGGGCTGGGAGACACACAGGGACCCCAGAATAGGTGGAGGAAGTCAAGGAGGCACAGAGGGAACCCAGGATGGGGAGGGGAGCCAAGGAGATACAGAGGGGCCCCAGGAGAGGGGAGGGGGTCAGAGAGACACAGAGAGGCCCAGGAGAAGCACAAAGAGTCCTGAAGTGAGGAAGAGGGGCTGAAAGAATGAGCTGCTGGTGGGGGACCAGCTAGGATCAGCCCCTGGGAGGAACATCAGCCCCCACTCCCAGGGCACTGGAGCCAGGATAGGAGCAGAAGGTTGAAGAAAGACTGAGGTGTCCAAGCTTGCGTGCCAGAAGCCCCCCAGGAAGAAACCCACCTATGCAGGAGGGGCAGGGGGAAGGGGGCAGCCTTTCAGGGAGAGCGAAAGAGCACCACCGAGGGCCACATGGACTGTTCCAGAAATCCAGACCCTTTAAGCCTCCAAGTCTCTGGAAATGCACACAACACACACCCACACCCCTTTATCTATAGCTGCTCAGTCAGCCCCTCACATGCTGGCCAGCCACGGGCATTTCAGAAAGGACAGCGTTAGCAAAGACCCTTTGCCCGGGGCTCGGGCGGGGAGGCCCAGGGCAGTGGTCACTTACGAGGGCCAAGCAGGTAGCCAGCGCTGTTCAGGGTCCAGCCTCGCTTTGCCTGGAGGGGAGAAACACAGGTCAGCCAGCCAGGCTGGTGGTCTGGGAGCTTCTATGGGGCCGCCGTCCACTCAAGTGGTAACAGGATGTTACCAGAAAATCCGCTGAGTGTCTATCTGACAAACCTGGAGCAGGGCTTCTGGAGCAGAGGGGCTCTGACCTCTCTGGGGGCTGTTCTGGGAGAGGCAGCAGACCACTGCCTATCAAAGGCCCACAAGATGCCAACACCCCCCCCTGCCCTGGGTTTGGGGTGGGGGTAACAGAGCTGTCAGTGAGCAGAGGCCCCCCCGGGGTGGGAGGAGTCAGTCCTGTGCTGGTGGCCCTGGAGCGGAGGACAGGAGTGGATGGCTCAAGACCGTTGCTCCCAAGGCATCTAGGGAGGGAACCGCTGCCAGGATCTCAACCCCACGTGTTCCTGCCAGAAGCTGTTTATGTCTAGAGCAGTTGGGGGAGTCCCAGGCCTGTCCTCTGGGGAGCCCTGCCCACCTCTCCCTCACAAAGCCCTGACCAACTTGGGGGCCCCTCCTGGGTGCTCAGTGCCAAAGCCCTGCCCAGCAGGATCACCCTATGTCCAGGTGGTTGAATTGACGCTTTTTTGCACCCACCCCTAGTCTGGTCCCAGATGGAGAGGGGACACTTACAGGTGCCCCCAGGCCCGGGATGGCGTTGAAGGACAGAGAGAGGAGGAGGGCGGCCAGCAGGAGGGCGCTGCCTCGGAACGTCTGGAGGGAAGGGGAGATTGGGGGTCAGTGTGAGGGGATTCCCAAGTGGGGACACAGGAGGGGCCAGTGGGGACTAGGGGCAGGTCTGGTCTGCGGGACACCGGTGGGGATGGGGCATGGTGGGGAGGAACAAGGGTTGACTGGAGGGGCACCTTGAGGCTGGGATCCGGTTGGGAACAACAGAGCCACCGGGAAGCACGGCATTGGGCGTCCCCAGTAATGAACCGGGGGAGGACCCTCTGTTGGGCCTGGGGGACACCATGGGTCACCTGCACCGGAACCGTGAGTGGCGCCAGGTCCCTTAAAGGTGTCCCATCCAGGCGGGGCTAGAGAGGCATGGTGGGGTCGGGTTCCAGCAGGCATGAGGTCCAGGTAGGGGGCTGGATCAGGTCGTGGGGTCCAGGCAGCGGGTGGGACAGGGTGTCGGGTCTGTGAGGTGGGGGTGATGGTTGCGGGGAGCCCACCAGTGTTGGTACCATGACTGGCGGTGGTCCGGAGGTCCAGGGGGCCTGGCTGGCGGTGGTCCGGGGATCCAGGGAGCCCTGGCCAGCAGCAGGGGTCCAGCGAGGTGCAGGCAGTGGTCTCGCAGGCACTCACTGCATGGCGCTCTCCCAGGGATGCAGCTCGCCCGACGGCCGCTGCTCTGGAGTCGCCTTCTGCTATTTATGTCGTCCTGAGGCTGCCACGTCACTGGTCCCGCCCTCCAAACCCCCCCTTGAGCCCCGAGGGGGCAGGAGTGGCCACAAGTTGAGAGCTGCGGAGAGACCCTCGTACTCCCCACAGGGGACAGATCCCCAAATCCCTACACAAAGCTCCCCAGCTGGATCCAGCACTGCAGTAGAAACCCGTTACTGTCCGTGGAGGCGCGGGGTGCAGGGAAGGCGGGAGTGGCTGGACGCCCCGCATTGCCCCCCCCCCCTTGTCCTCTGTAGCCCAGCTCTGCTGAGCAGAGAGCACAGAAGACTGAGCCAGTCCCCGCTGGGGACCAATGCTGGGTGCTAACATTCTCAAAGTAGCCAGCAATGCTTCCCCCCTCCCCCAGGACCGGGAAGCTGCCATTGCTTTCCTTCAGCCTTCAGACCAGGTTAACCCTGTCCCTGTCCTCAGTCCCGTGTCCCCAGGAGCTGCACCTGGCACCAGGAAGAGGTTCGGAGTGTCTTCGGGGACCCCTAAGTCAGTCTCCTAGAAAGTCATGTGCTGTCCTGCACTGGGGATGGGAATAGGGGGCGAGAATCACAGAGGAGTGTGGTTCCAGGCTCGCTCCAGAGCTGGTGGGACCGGAGGACAGTGCAGGGAAAGATACACCTCTGAGTCCAGAGATTCCAGCCACCAGGAGAGACCTCGCAGGCACCTCAAGCTTTTGGCGTGAACACCAATCCCAACGTGCTGCAGTGAGGTGGGGAGGGAGAGGGGAGGTTTGCTTCCAGGTGGTGAGTTCACGGCAGACTTGGAAAAGGAAGAGGAGAATTCACAAGCTGAGGGTGGGAATGTTGTTAGGTGCCACTGAGGCAACCAGGGCTCCTAGTGACCTTGAACCCTGCCCTGTCCTGTGCCATCCTTGTCCTCTCTGACACACTTGAGCCCCCCTGCCCCCATTACAGTCACTGTATTTAAGGGTCTTCCCCTCCTTGGCCGACCTCTCCAAGATGACGTCCCTCTCCAAGGACTATCCTCTCCTAATGCCCAGAGGACGGGAGATGAAGCTTCTCCACCTTTGCCTCCAAGGAGCACTCTGGCTGCACCTTCTCCAAGACCCTTGTTCTATTGACAGTCCATGGGATATGCAGCGCTCTTCTCCAAATCACAATTCACAAGCATCAATTTTTCTTCTGTCATCCTTATTCACTGTCCAACTTTCAGATGTTTAGCAAGAAATAAAGACGACCATGATTTGAATCAGGTACACCTTAGTCTTTAAACTGGCATCTTTGCTCTTCAGCATTTTGGAGAGGTCCCTGATAGCTGACTTTCCCAGTGCAACACATCCTTTGATTCCCTGGCTGATGGTGCCAAGGATGTTGATTGTGGATCCAAACAAGAGAAAGTCATTGACAATTTCTAGCTCTTCATCTGTCATGATGCTGCCTATGGGTCGAGCTGGGAGGGTTTTTTCTGTTGAACAGTAGTCCATATTGAAGGCTGTGGCCTTTGATTCTCTGCAGCAAGCGCCTCAGGTCCTCTCTACTTTCAGCAAGCAGGGTTTGATCATCTGCCAAATACAGGAGACCCAGAAATAATGCTCAGAGAGGAAGAGGGTCAGCAAAGGAGAGGAAGACCCTCGACCAGGTTGACTGCCATGTGACTGCCACGTGGGCTGGCACAGGATGGGACAGGGTTCGGGTCTTCTGTTCACAGGGTCATTATGGGCTATACTTCAATCGATGGCCCCTATCAACAGCTATATAGGTTGTTGGTGACTCTTTGTCCAATCCTGACGCCATATTCTTCTTCATAAAGTCCAGTTGCTCAAATGACTTGTTTTGCAAAGAGAAGGACCAAGTTCAGAGACAGGATGCATCCCTGACGCACTCCTTTCCTGATTTTAAATCATATGTTTCCTTGCCCTGTTTGGACAATCGCTTCTCGGTCTAGGTTTAGATATCGCATGAGCCCAATTAAATATTCTGGGATTCCCATCTTCTCAATGTCAGCCATAATTTGTTATGATCCACACAGTCAAATGCCTTTGCATAGTCAATAAAGCACAAATAGACATCCTGGCATTCTCTGCTTTCAGCCAAGGTCCATCTGACGTTAGCAAGGAGGAATAGTGTCACTGAATCATCCACGTGGAAGTTGTTGAATTGATGAATGTTTCACTGTTGATTATCTTCACAACAACAACAAAAACATTTGCCTGCCCCTCTCCTGCTACCTGGCAGAGTGGCCCCAGCCACTGAGGCCCTCAACAATGGCCTGCAGAGGTGGCCCCTCCCAGCCAGGTCCCCTGAGTTACAGGGGAGGCTGCAGCCCCTTCCCCACCCCTCAACCCCTGTGCTGCATCCCAGACTGATTACTGAGTCTGAGACTCCTGAAGGGACGAATGATAATGACCACCATCCACCTGTCTTCTAACCCTCTCCGTCTTCAACACTGTGATGGGGTGAGGGCTATGGCGTAAGCCACGGACTTCCAAGAACACACCGGTCTGTCTCGAAGGAGGGGTAGCCAGACTGCTCCTCGGAGGCACGGCTGGTGAAACGTCACTCCCTCCTCTAGGTGGACTTTCAGGAGGACCCAGCCTTTGGACAGAGACCTCGTGATGGGAAGGGTAGAGGAAGACCCTCCAGGAGAGGGATGGCACAGTGACCGCCACTAGGGCCCGAATGACGAGGACAGGCTGGTGTCGGCTCTGTGTTCACAAGGTCGCGCGGAGTCGCAGTCAGCTCGACGGCACCCAGCCGTCTGTCTCCCCAGAAGAACAGGCAGAGTCCTCCCGGCCTCTGGGCACGTGAACAGACAGGATCGTTCCCCAAAAAACGGCCTCGTGCTTGGTCAGTCAGAGGTCAGTGAGGAGGCAAGCCCCCCCACAAGATGGACCGGCACAGTGGTGGCACAGTGGCTGCAGCAGTGGGCACACGGCAGGGGTGGTGAGGGTGCCGCAGGGCCCTGTGGGAAAGCGCACGCAGCCCCGTAAACACAGCTCCGTGGGCATCGCAGGGCCGCCTCGCCCGTCACACCAGGTAGTGACACACGAGACACATGCCGGGCCGGCTTCCTCTAAGCTCATCAGCGTTCAAAGCCATTATGTTTCGGGGACAGAGTCTCGGAGGACACCGTCTGCTAGGACGTGGCAGGTAGCCCTGACCAGACGTGTGACGTGGGCAGAACAAGCTGCTCGGGACGGGATGCCAGGTGTTTCCTGGCACAAGCTGTGCCAGAACTTGCACCCGGGTGAGTAATGGGCTCAGCACTCAGCCGTGACCCAGCGAGAGTCATTGTCACCTTGTCATCCTGCAGACGCCCAGTGGGTGGCAGGCAACGTGGGCGGCCATTAGGGTAATGGACGCATAGCTCCTTCCCGGGCGCTGTGAGCTGGCCATGCGGCTGTGGAGGTCCAATCACGTCACCAAGTCAGACCAGCTTACGTCTGAGAAAGAGCAAGTGTCCCAGAGGGTCACAGGAAGGAACCCACGCTGCTCCCACACTTCCCAGTCCTGCTTGGGGGTGACAGCAGGGCCCCCACGCAGTGTGGGTACAGGGGTTCTGGCAGTGGGTACAGTCCAGCAGAGACCCCGACTCAAAACACCTGCTGCTACAGTGCCCACCTTATTAGGGGTGAGAAGACATGGGGTGAACTGACAGCCGGGTGGGGAGCACCGTGGAGCCCCAGGACTGGGCATGCCAGCGGTCCAGGCTACACAGCACTGCCCTTCAAGGCTGCCAGGGCCTGGGAGGCCTCACAGGGCTGCAAACACGGCCAGTCCAGACAGGCTGGACTTTGAGTATAAGACACATCCAGATTCCAAACACTTAGCACCCAAAAAAGAAAGGCCAGTATTTCAGGACTGAATTGTTAATAGATAGATTTTTTCCTTTTTTTTTTTTTTAAATTATATTTTGTGTGTGTGTACCGTCTAATCGGATCTGACTGGTACAGGAGATTGCCCCTCCTTCTCCAGCAGAGCATCTGGTGGATTTGAACTGCGCACCTATGGGACTGCAGTGCAGCTTCTTGCCACTAGGCCACCAGAGCTCCCTTAGGACTGAATTGTTATACTGCTCAGACCCTCTGGTGCCCCGCGGCTATTACTGTGCCCCACTGGGTCGGAACCACACACCTCTGGTGAGGGGTGCACCAGAGCTGACAGCCTGGAGGGAGGGGATTGCGCTAACGACCAGAAGACAGGCAGTTCAAATCCCCTGGCTGCCCCACGGGAGCAAAGATGGACAGTCTCCTCCCACACGGTTTGCAGCCTCTGAAAACCTGCTGGAAGGTCGGCTGGGTGCGTTCCGAGTCCACGGGAACGGCTGGAGGTGATATGCTGGCTGTGTTGTTCAGATCCATTGGGTTAAGTGAACTATACTGTCAAAATCGCACTTCACGCCTCTTCTTACCTTTTAGAAATGTTGTTTCATGTCATGGCGTCAAGTGTGAGTCACAGCAGGGACACTCAGTCCACGGAGCCACAGCCCATCCGCCCTGTCCAGACCCATCCGGTCCTGTCCGGCCTTGTCCAGCTCCGTACGCCCTGTCCATACCCGTCCGGTCCTGTCCAGGCCCGTCCAGCCCCGTCCGCCACGTCCATCCTCATGGGCTCCGGCATGTGTAGGCCACATTTTCACCGCTGCTGTCAGGAAACGCCAGGTCTCTGCTGTGCAGGCGGCTTAACATGAGGGCCGGTTTAGAAGATCTCATTCAGCAACGGTGCGCTTTACAAGTCAGGCTCCTCATGGTGTGGCCAGAAGTTCAAATCCACCAGCCTCCCCACCCCGCCAGGAGAACGGCGAGGAGGATTGCTCCCACCAAGATTTACCCCAAATGCCAAACCCGCCCGGAGTCCACTCCCTCCCGTGAGCGGCAGAGAGGCCTGGCTGCAGCCTCCCTCGGGACAAAGTCCTCGGGCAGGTCGAGAGGACAGGGGCCAGTGCTGCCCGGGAAGATGCGGGGTCAATGCTGCCCAGAGGACAGGGGGCCAGAGCTGCCCAGAGGACAGGGGCTGCCCTGGAGCTGCAGGGCGGTGACAGCAATTTCAGGGCTCCTTACCAGCTGCTGAACTTAGGGCCCTGCGTCCGACCTGCGGAGAAAGAAGGTGGGGGACGACAGCGGAGGTGAAAGTCGAGGTGATTTCTGACAGACAGTGGAAGTACGTCCAGAGAAAGGAGTGGGTCCCTCTTGGACAGGAAAGGAGCGGTGTGGAGGGGACGCTGGGCGCCCGGGATCACGGGCCTGTGCGGCTCCTCCCTCCTGGGCTGCGCCCCACACAAGGGAATGAGGGTGCCGGGAGTCCCGCCCCTATCAGTTGTGCGCGGTGATGTGGAGCCCAGGGCCCCCAGCGCAGCGAGCTTTCGCCCCCCGGGTTTGTCTTCCTTTGATCTGCAATGGCTCAGCTGAGCTCCGGTAACTTGACAAGGTAGGCTGAAACGGGAAGGCCCTGCAGTGTTTTCACCTTTAACTCCCCTGGGCTTTTGCCTCAAGATTCTTTCCCTCCATCCGCCTCTAACCCGATCTGGCTGCCCTCCCTATGCCCAAGGCGAACCCTTCGGGCAGGAGCCTGGCCCACTTCTCCCAAGGAGTATCTGGTGGGTTCAAACTGCCGGCCTTTTGGTTGGTGGCCCAACACACAGCACATCAGGCTCCTTCCCCGGGATTCACGGCCTCGGCAGGCCCACGGGGCCACGGCAGGAGTCGGGATCAATTCAGCAGCAATGGGCTTTGGGTCTAACGAGCTGATACCGTGAGGCTCACAGCTGAGCAGCCCTGCGGGGCAGGTGTGCGTGACTCATGGGCCTCAGGGGTCAGCACAGACCTGACGCTCCGAAAATGCAGGATTACAGGTGAGGCTCGCGCTGGACTTCTCCTGGACGCGGGTCTCTGCTCCAGGGCACCGAACTCCTTAACAGCAGAAGGAGCGGGCTGACATGTTGTTGTTTGGGGTTTTTCCCGCCAATAAATGGTAGCTTTATCATCAAGATAATCATCCTTCACATACACAATGGGGTCTTTTAATTAGAATGAGGGGGGAAATGTCTTTTTCCTTTTGTTTTTTGTTGTGTTGTTTTTTTTTTTTAAATTTATTTTAAAGAGACTTTGGATGTGTGGGGGTTTTCTGGTGGTGTTTTTTTTAAATTAATTTTAATCAACATTTACAGAGATTTTGGATTTCCATTCATTCATTGTTGCCTTGGACATGTGTTTTAAGGGTTGTCTCAGCTCCTGAGTGCAGCGAGAGGAGGTAAGAAGGAACGGGGGGATGGAATTCTCTTACTAGACTCCCGAATCCCTAGACCTCTCTCTCCTCTACATCCTGTACCACGAACTCCAACTCCTCCGACGTCAATCCCGCAGTAAAACACTCAACCACGTGCATCAACAGCTGCTGGCCAATCTCCACACACACTACACATCTACACAAGTAACTTACGTTACTGAGCACCATCAAGTCGGAACTGACCCACGGTCAACCCTCCCGCGGGCTTTCAGAGGCTACAAAGCCCACGGGAGGAGACTGCCCACCCTTCTGCAGAGCAGCTGGGGATTCGAACCGCGTGCCTTTGCATTAGGAGAGCAGCTTCTTACCACTGAGCCACTGGAGCAGCTCAAGAACGTTAAAGTGAATAATTGAATATGTTACGGGGTGAACTGTATCCCCCCAGAAGCCCCGCTGAAGCCCCGACCCCTTCGCCTGTGAACTTGGATTTGTCTGGATGAACAGGAAAGAGGAAAAGGTGATCTGTTTTTCACAGGCCAGAGTGATCTGATTTGCTAAGTCAGCTTGGAGGGTGGTGTGTCCTACAGACTGGGAGAAAGCTCAGAGTGGGACACTCACCATATGAGAAGCCCCTGACAATCACCCCGGAAGGTCCAGAAACACCAGGGCTACCAGAGAAATCTCTCAGAACTGACAGAGCACAGCCCCGCGGAGGCCTGGGTGCGCCTGACTCAGGCCATGGGCTTTTCACTCGCTGGCTGTGCATCTGAGAGCTGGGCGACGAGTGAGGAGGACAGAAGGACTGATGCGTCTGAGCTGCGTTGGAGAAGAGTGCTGAATATCCCACGGCAAAAGAACACACCGATATGTCGTGGGAAAACGCAGCCAGTGTTCCTTGGAGGTAAGGAGGGTGAAGCTTTGTCTCACGTATTTTGGACCGGTTGTTAGGGGAGGTTCTTCCTTGGAAAGGGACAAATGCTTGGAAAGGTGGTGGGTGAATGAAGGAGAGGAAATCTCCAAGAAGATGAATTGAGGCGGTGTCTGCATCAACGGACTCGAATGTGTTGGGGAGGCCGAGGATGGTGCTGGAAAGGTCCGGGCTCAGATCTGCGGCTCATGAGTCGCACTCACCTGGATGGCACTAAACAAGAAGCCCCCAGAACTGAGTCAGTCAGTTTGTTCCTAACAGCCACCTCCATTAGACCATGTGGGTCATAATAAATTACGGCTAACAGTGAGAAGAACAGGAATTCCAGAACATTTAGTTGTGCTCGTAAGAAATCTGTATGTGGGCCAAGAAGCAGTTGTTTGAACAAAACATGAGAACACTGCATGTTTATAATCAGGAACTGTGTGTGTCAAGACAACATCCTTTCTACTCAAACTGTATGCCGAGCAAATCATTCAAGAAATTGGACTCTAGGAAGAAGAATGTGGTATCAGGACTGGAGGAAGACTCATCAACAACTTGTTATGTAGGTGATAGAATCTTGCAGAAAGCAAAGAGTACGGGGAGCACTAAAGATGATCAAAGACTACAGCCTTCAATATGCATTACATCTCAACACCAAGAAAGCAAACTTCCTCACGCCCGGACCAATGGGCAGAGTCAGGAGAGAGGGAAAAAATATTGATGCTGTCAAGGACTTCATTTACGGGGAGCCATAATCGATACCGATGGAAGCGGCAGTCAGGAAATCAAAAGACGTACTGCACGGGGCAAAGTTGCTGTCAAGGACTTTTGTAAAATGCTAAGGAGCAAGGATATCAGCGTAAAAACTAAGGTGTGTTGGATCCAACTCGGGTTATTTTCTATTGCTTCTTATGCATCTGAAAGTTGGAAACTAAGAATTATTTGGGTGAGCTCTGGTGGCCTAGTGGCAAGAAGCTACACTGCAATCTCACAGGTATGCGGTTCAAATCCACCAGATGCTTTGCTGAAGAAGGAGAGACAATCTCCTCCTGTACCAGTCAGATCAGATGTAATGGTACACACACACAAAAAATAATAAATCTTTTTAAAAAAGAGTAAGTTGGACAATGAAGAAGCAACAAATTATGCTGTTGGTGAAGAGTATGGAACATAACCCACAGCCTGCGAAAAGAACCCAGGATCCATCTCAGACGAAGTAAAACCAGGGTCCTCTTTAGAGAAAAGCACGAGGGGATGTCTCGTGTACTCATGAGGGACATCTCATATACACATGGGGGATGTCTCATGTACTCATGGGGCTGTCTCATATACACATGGGGAACATCTCATATACACATGGGGGAGTCTCATATACACATGGGAGAGTCTCATATACACATGGGGGATGTCTCATATACACATGGGGAACATCTCATATATGCATGGGGGATGTTTCGTACTCATGGTCCCCCATGTATTCTCATGCATTCATGGGGAAGCCTCACTCATATACTCATGGGAGAAGTCTCATATACTCATGATAGAATCTCCTATACGCATGGGGGAGTCTCATATACACATGGGGGGCGTCTCATACTCATGGGGGAAGTCTCATGCATTCATGGGGAAGTCTTACTCATATGCTCATGGGGGAAGTCTCATATACTCACGGTAGAATCTTATGTACTCATGGGGGAAGTCTCATATTCTTTCAAGAGTGTATTGTCAGAAGAAATCCATTCTTGGAAGAAAAAATACAATTGTAGAAGCTGAGGGTCAGCGAATGAGAAGACGACCCTGGACAAGATGAGCTGGCCTGGTGACTGCAGCAGTGGGCACTCTGTCACTCTGTCACTAACACCACAGTGAACATTTGTGAGCACAGCCCAGTACAGAACAAGATTCAGTCCAATGTTCCCAGAGTGCCTGTTAGTCACCATGATGGCATCAAACAACAACAACAACACTGCCTTCAGGGGGTTTGTTATGGTAGCGCCCCCAAACCCCAAAACGGAGCCTGATTTATACACTCAGAAACCCGGCTGTGCTACAAACAGCGAGCAAATGAAACCCATCGAGAGGGCCACATCCACTTTCTCTTTGGCAGCGTTACAGGGTTGAGGGGTCAGTGAGAGTCACAGAGGCGCAGAACCAAGGACACAAACCATCTGGCGGCTCAGATCCCTGCCACTCCATACCATTAGCCCATTTCCTCATGTTCTCAGCAGTAATGAGATTGTCAGAAGGCAGGAGGTGGTGCCACCTGCCACCTGCCCTCCAAGCCCATCTGGCTAGCATCAGCTGCCTCCCGGCATGGCCCCACAGGGTGGGAAGGCACTCATTCACGCATTTCTTGGGTGTTCATTAACTTTTCCAGGAAACATCTGTTCACTGGATGAGTTAACCAACACCCATCCCAGTTAAGTCATTTCAGCTATGGCTTTAAACCCAGTTCTTTCCAGTTCAACCCTTGCTGAGAACTGGCCTTTGCATCCTGCATCCACATTTTATCATATTCTTAGGGATTCATACAACAGAAAATCCCTGATTCTTCAGAATCTGTAAGTAAGCTGTGGTGTTGGAGAAGGGGACTGATCCCATGGACAGCTGAGAGAACAAATATGCCGCGGAGAGGGTGCAGCCAGAGTGCTCTTTGAAGCAAAGATGATGAGGCTTAACCTCACGTCCCTCGAGCATGTTGCTAGGAGGGGCTTTCTTTGGAGAGGGACATGACGCTGGGAAGGGTGAAGGGTTAGCGAAGGAGAGGAAGACCATGGACCGGGTGGACTGACACGGTGACTGCTGCAACGGGCTCTAGTGTCAGGGGTTTGACGATGGCACAGGATAGGGCAGGATCTAGATCTGTTGTTCCCAGGGTCGCTGTGGGTCATACTCGACAGGGTCACTGTGGGTCATACTCGACAGTTCCTAACACCACCACTACCACCTTGATTCTTAGGGATGTGTATGATCGTCCACCTGGGAATCTTGTTAAAATGAATGACTCAGTTTAAGTGGGTGAGAAGGCACATTTTCAGCATGGAGTGGAATCGGAACAAATCATTAGGAAGTGCTATTTTAATGAATAGCATCTAACAGAAACACCGCACCGCCTATAACGTGGACTTACGTAAGGAAGGGTTTATTACCCTGATATGAAATACACCAGGCATTCAGCAGCCTAGGAGTGATACGGTGTGCTATTACTCTTGTTATTTGCTTTCTGTGGTCATTACCTCATGGCCCAAAATGGCTGCTTAGCTCCAGACCTCACATCCACACTCCAAGTACCAGGGAAGTGTGAAAAGGACTGGAGGAGCTATTCCTTAGGAAGAGACATCATGCTGGGAAAGACGGAGGGTTAGTGTGAAAGACAGGAAGATCTTCAATCAAATTAATTGACACAGTGATTGCAGCAATGGACTGGAGTGTGTCAGAGATGAGGAGGCTGGCACAGGACAGGACAGGCTTCAGGTCAGTTGCTCTCAGGGCCACTAGGAGATGTACTCACTCGACTCAACTAGCATCTAATCACCACCCCCCTCCAGTTCAGGCTTCTAGCAGCATTCCCAAAGACCGCTTGTGCCCTGCGTTGTACTGCGCACTGCCCAGTGGCCCAGGTGGCTACTGATGTTGAGAAATGAGGACTTGTTTTTATTGGAGGTGATGTCTGGCTAGAATCGGGGTTCAGGCTGTGGAGGACACCAGCTGTTGCATAACACCTGGCTGAGACAGGTAGTTCATGTTAAAAAGGGGATCTCCCCAAGAGGAGTGGGGTGACCGCCCTGGGGCCTCTAAAAGAACGCAGAGCATTTTGAAGTAGCTGTTAATCAGCTGTCACCTCTGCCTGTGGCTCAGATGTCACCAGGGCCTCCCTGTGAAGGCCAGCTGTGTGTGCTCTGTGCCCCCTGATGCCCCCCAGAGGCATCCTTCCTCAGCTTGGGCTATTAGTGCCTGGCTTCTCCCCAGTCCACCACAATCCCCTCTCCACTCCCAACCAGCTCCCCTACGGCCTGGGGCTCTGGGCAGGGTGGGGGTAAGCCACCCCTTTCTCCTCTCCCTGGGCAGTGGCTTCCATTATCCCCACTTCTGAACCCCACCCCCCCACACCTTCCTGCCCTTCTCCCTCCTCCCTCCCACCTCCCACCCCCTCACCTCCATGCCCCTTCCCACCTCCTCCTACCTGCCACTTCCTCTTACCCCTTCCCCTCCCCTCCCCACTGCCCCTGCCTCCCCCCACCTGTCTGCCCCTCCCACTTCTCCACTCTCCTACCTCTTCACCCCCACTTTCCAACCCTCCCTGCTCCCCCTCCTACCTCCCATGTCCTCCCACCTCCCTCTCCTCCTAACCCTCCAATTTCTGACTCATCCCCTCTGGCCTCAAGGCCCCCTCCTCCTTCCCCACTCCGCCCATCCCCCAGCTCCTCCCATCTCCTAGGTAGCCTTCTGAGAGGGGCCTTCTCATAGCCCAGCCCCCTCCTCTGCCCCCAAGGTGAGTCCCTGTGGGCAACCCCCACCTGTCCCTGGCAGGTCAGAGGCAGGGTACCTGTGGGGTGTCCGGTGATGGTTGGTATTATCTAGATAGAGAAGCTAAGATGAGGGGAGGCAGCTAACAGCCAGGCCCAGAGCTGAGTCCCTAGGCTCTGGTCACTGGACACAGAACTGTCACTCAGCTGTGGGCCCCACAGTGACCTGGCCTGACCTGAGGTGGTGACCTGAGCAGTGGCTGGAGAGCAGAGGAGGGGGCAATGGTAGCAGTAAAGGGGCGTCCTCCCTAAGAGGTGGGCACAGGCCATGAGCCCTCTTCCCCTGCTTCTCACTGACCCACGGAAACCTTAGGGCCTGGACACTGAGCATTTAATGCCCTTGGAGAACAGATGGAAACTGTCAATGGAAGTTACTTACTGGGATCTACAATCAGATCCAGGGTCCCAGCAGTCAGGGGATCAGGGGACACATTGCTCTGGGAAAGTCTGCAGTCAGGGACCTCTTCAAACTCCTGAAGTGCAGTGATGTCGGTTTGAAGACCAAGGAGTGCCTGATTCAGGCCATGGTCTTTTCAATCATTTGATATGTGTCTTAGAGCTGGACAATGAATAAGGATGACAGAAGAAGAATCAGTGCCTTTGGAGAAGAGTACTAAACATCCCACGGACGGCCAAGAGAACAAACAGTTATGTCTTGGGGAAGGTGCAGCCATAGTGCTCTTTGGAGGCAAAGATGACAAAGCTTCGTCTCACATGTTTGGAGCATGTTGCTAGGAGAGGCTACTCCTTGGAGAGGGACATGATGCTTGGAAAGGCGGAGGGGCAGTGAAGGAGAGGAAGACCCCCAATGAGATGGGCTGACACAGTGACTGCAGCAATGGGCTCAAGTGTGCCAGAGACGATGAGGACGGCGCAGGACAGGACAGGGTTCACGTCTGTTGTTCACGGGGCCTCGCTATGAGTTGTCCTTGACGGCACCTCACAACCACAGTGAGACATAGTCCCCATGAGGGATTCCACACAGGCAAGCACTCAGGGCTGAGTGTTCACAGACTGAGGTCATGCCCCCCAGCAAGGTGACACACCAGTTCCCAGGGAGCCTCAGGTCACTGCCACTTTCCCTGAGCCCCCAGGAGCAGCCACCATCCGGCCTCTGACAGCTGGAAGGTTTCCCCTTCAGCTCCGCGTAAGTGGATTGTCCATCGTCTGGGGCTGCTTTGCCCTCTTAACACTACCCCACACCTCCTGCCCAGGCTGTCTCGACAATTGAATCTGCTTCCTGTCCAGGGCCACCTGCTGCCCACGGACCTGAACCCTAGCTTCCTGCCTGACAGCTGGTAAGTGTCCACCAGCTGGTGTCCAGCTCCTGGTGGTGTGGCCAGGACTGAAATACCACCAATTATAAGATTCTGGGAACTACAGGGTTTTCCGTCCCAGGAGAGGGGCTTCAGGAAGGGCTGAGTTAATCCGCTCAGGGTTTTGAATGCCAAGGAGGGCTGCTGGCCCCACGCCCTGCTCTGCCCTGCAGTCCCCACCCTGGGTGTTCCCTGGGGGGAGGGGGAGGCAGTGGAGAGACCCTCCTGTCTGCACTCTCCCCTGGTGTGAATGGTGAGAGTGCTTGGTTGCTAGGCCATGGGACACCCTGTACAGTCCACTTCTATTCTGACCACATGAGGTCACTATAAGTCAGAACTGGCTGGATCATCATGGGGAATTGGCATTATTTGTTCTGTGGTGTATAGATACACTGTATCTATGGACTCTGCATATCTATATTGAGTATTGTATCTATGGAGTATGTTGTTACATGCTGTCAAGTCCCCTGCAACACATAGCGACCCTATGTACAACAGCCCTAAACCCTGCTCTATCCTGTGCCAATCACACTGTCTCTGACACACCTACCCCCATTACTCCAGTCACTGAATCAATCCATCTCACTGAGGGTCTTCCTTTCTTGTGCTGTCCCTCCACCCTCCCAAGCACGATGTCTCTCTCCAGTGACTGGTCCCGCTTTGCAACATGTCCAAAGTATGTGAAACGAAACTTCAGAATCCTTGCTTCCAAGGAGCAGCCTGGTTTAACCCTCTCCAGGACAAACCTGTTTGTTCTCCTAGCAGTTCATGGTACATTCAGTACTCTTCTCCAGCATCACAGCTCAATTCGCCTATCATCTCTAGTCATTCTCCAGCTTTCTGATACATAGCAAGTAATTGCAAAGACTAAGGCCCGGATCAGGGACACCATAGTCTCCAGACTGACATCATTGTTCTTCAGTACTTTGGAGAGGTCTCTGACAGCAGACTTTCCCAGTATAATTTGTTTATAGATACAGTATATCTTTAGCGTATAGATATAGTATGTTTCTAGTGTGTAGATACAGTATATTTTTAATGCATAGATACAGAGCTGAGAGTACCTGGTTATTAACCACAAAGTCAGTGGTTTTGAATACACTAGTGGCTCCAAAGAAGAAAGCTGTGGCAGCCTGATTCTGTAAAGATGCTGTTGTGTGCTGTCAAATCAGAACCGACCCATAACTGACCCTCTAGCAGGTTTTCAGAGGCAGTAACTCCTCAGACGGGGGAGATCACACAGTTTTCTCTGGCAGGAGCGCCTGGGGCAGTTCTAGTCCTCCAGGGTGGCTGAGGGTCCGGACGGCCTTGCAGGCAGTGGGTCTGATGTGGGCTTGGTCCTCCAGGCCAGGTGAATGAGGCTCTCATCAGTGCTCAGAGCTCACCTAGGAAAATACCAGGGATGGACATCTGCATCCCAACATCGCCTCCACTTCCCTGCGATGTGGCCCTACCCCCCACCAACCTGTCACTCTGCCTTGCTGGGGAATATGTTGGCAGTAGGGGTGAAGGTGGCAGTTTGGGTAGGAAGCACATGTAACAGTGACATTTACACAGAGGCACAGCCAAGGTTGACTTAGGGGGCCAGGGGGTCAAGGGATCTGGAGGCTGTGGCAGGCCAGGGCCTCTGGGGGGCAGGAGTGGTCAGGGGGCTCCAGGGGCAGCTTGCAGGACAGCTGTGCTCCTGGGAATGGATGTCCCTGGTGACGGTAATGGACAATGTCCTTCCTTAGGAAAGTCCGCCTGACTCTTCAAACACAGTAACAGGCGTGATAATTTGGTTTGTCCCCAGGGTGGCAATTGGTTATGTTGTCAGGTCCCCTGTGGGAAGGGGCAGCGCTCCCAGGGCTAAGGACCTGTCGACGTGACCTCCCCTAACTAGTCTGCACATTCATTTTTCTACTAGATTATGCATAGACCTTGTCATTTTTCTTTAGAGGAAAGCTTAACCCCCAAACAATGAGACGAGTGAGCTGTGGTGATGTCCTTCTTCAGCAATTCATCTCTGAAGTCTCTGGAATACTCTAGAATGTTCCAGAAGAAAGCTGTGCCAGCCCCTTCTGAATCATCTCCTCCCCAAGGACTGTCCTAGTTACATCCGAAAAAACAAGGCATAGCTTTTAGTGTATGTATGAAATATTGCATGCTATACACCTTCTCTGAGAAAACTTCCCATTGCATTTTTGAGGTTCACGTTTACCTGCAAGGCCCCACTTTTTTTTTTTTTTCTAATTGAAATATGTACAACAAAGTGTTTAGCCACGTTTACACACAGTGACATTCAGGACATCCACACTCTGTGACCCCGTTGCCAGCATCTCTTCCCAAACCCCCTCTATTACCTTTGCAGAAAGCCACTTTTCCAGAAATGACTCCATCCTCCCCTCCCGCCCCCCACCTCCAGGCCCTGGTGGCCGGTAATAACCGTATGCATTGGCTTGTTCTGGACGTGTCATGTGGAGCGTACCTCGTGTGTCCCTTTGTGCCTGGTGTCTTTCATTTGCCATCTCATTGTCAAGGTTCACCTGGCAGGTACTGGGGCTTCTTCCTGCTCTGTGGCAGGGTAATGCCTCACTGATGGCTTCATGCACCACTTTGTGATGATGGACGCGGCTTGCTCCCCCCTTTGACGATCGTGGTGGTCAGCAGTGAGCACTGGAGGACCGGCGTCTGCCCTGTCCGTACCTCTGGTGACTGTACCTGAGGCAGGTAGGGTCCACTCCAGGGGAAGCAGGAGGGATCAGAGAACGGCAGGAAGGACCCTCTGGGAGCCCAGTCCACTAAACCCATTCTTTTAGGGAGAGGACGCTACTATCCCAATGGCCAGGGATGTGCATTTAAGCACAATAGTTAGGAAACCCCAACTAGCACCCCCATCAGTTGGCAAGAGAAATGTGAAATTGGAGAGCGAGCGGCCAGGTTCCATTGCTCTTAGGTGCTGTTGAGTCAAGTACCACCCAGTAGTGATTCTGTGAACAACAGACCTGAACCCTGCTCTGTCCTGTGCCATCCTTATAATTCCTGACACACGCAGGCCCATTGCTGCAGTCACTGTGTCAATCCAGCCCATTGAGGGTCCTCGACCAAACCTCCACCTTTCAAAGCATATCTTCTTCCAAGGAATAGTGTCTCCTAGCACCATGCCCAAAGTCCTTGAGGTGAAGCTTCGCCAGGCCTTCTTCTGTGGGGCCGAGGGTGGGTTTGAACTGCCTATCTTTAGGTAAGCAGCCAAGCACAAACTGTTTACAACACTAGGGTCTTGGACTCTGTAAACCCACCAAAGCCCTCTGCCCTTCAAGCCCAAGCTGATTCCTAGCATCCCTATAGAAGAGAATACACCTGTCTCATGACAGATGCAGCCCAGGACGCGCTCACTGCTCTACTCCAGGAAATTTGGAGGACAGCTGCCTGGCTGACCGACTGGAGGAGATCCATGTGTGTTCCCATTTCCAAGAAAGGAGATCCAGCAGAATGTGGAAACTACCGAACAACATCATTAATATCGCATGCAAGCAAAATACTGCTGAAGACCAGGTAAATGTGGCCAGAACAGCACACAGATAGGGAACTGCCAGAAGTTCAAGTTGGGTTTAGAAAAGGCCATGGCACCAGGGATATCATTGCTGATGTCAGTCAGACGGATCCTGGCTGAAAGTAAAAAAGACCAGAAGAATGTCTGTTTAGGGTGTATTAACAAAGCAAAGGCATTTGTCTGTGTGGATCATAACAAATTATGGCTAACATTGAGAAGAATGGGAGTCCCAGAACACTTCATTGTGCTCACGTGAAACATATACCTAAATGAAGAAGAAGTTGTGTGAACAGACAGCGAACACTGTTGTTGTTGTTGTTGTTCTGTGCCATTGAGTCAAGTTGACTCACAGCGACCCTGTGTACAACAGCCCAAAACCCTGCTCTATCCTGTGCCAATCTCACCGTCTTTGATGCACCTACCCCCACTACCCCAGTCACTGAATTAATCCATCTCATTGAGGGTCTTCCCCTCCTGCGCTGTCCCTCCACGCTCCCAAGCATCACGTCCCTCTCCAAGGACTGGTCACTTCTTGCAACATGTCCAAAGTATGTCAGACGAAGCTTCAGAATCTTGCCTCCAAGGAGAAGCCTGGCTTCACCCTCTCCAGGACAAACCTGTTCATTTTCTTAGCAGTGCATAGGGAACACTATGTGATTTAAAATTAAGAAAGGAGTGTGTCAGGGCTGTGTCCTTTCTCCATAACTATTCAATCTATAGGCTGAGCAAATCATTTGAGAAGCTGGTCCCTGTGGCATCATCAGGATTGGAGGGAGATTCATGAATAATTTTTGTTGTGCAGATGACAAATCTTGCTGGATGAAAGTGAGGAGTTGTTGAGAAGCCCTTGCTGCAGACGATCAAACACTGCAGTCTTCAGTAGGGATTGTGTCTTAACATCAAGGCAACAAAAAATCTCACCACTGAGCCAAGAGATGGAGAACAGATTGAAACTTCATTTTACGTGGAGGACAGCTGTGTCAGCACCATCAGGGCCCCTGAGCTGAATCCTCAGAGATGAAAGGAGAACCGAGGCCGGCCAGCCACAGAAATGGGAGCATCTTTCATGTCCGGGGCCTCCGAGCAGAGGGGGCCTCATGGTACAGGCCAGTGTTGGGAGATTAAGGCCACGTCCACTTCCATCTGTGACCCAGATCCGGGACTGGCGAGCTGGGCTGAGTCAGTCCTCATTGCCGCTCAGAGAGCGCTGCCCGGGGCTCCTTTAGACCGCAGCCCTCCTGGACTACACTCCCAGGGAGGGACATGGTGCAACCAATTTACTTTTAGGGTCCCCTGTAACCCACCAGGTGCCCTGTGATTACAGCATTGGGCTGCAAACCCCAGAGTCAGTGGTTCGAAATGCCCAGGCAGCCTGAGGGAAAAAGACGTGGCTGTCTGCTTCTGTAAAGACTTACCACCC
>NW_006399876.1:6501606-6507763 GCF_000299155.1 Elephantulus edwardii
ATTCGTTTGTTGATGGGCACTTAGGTTGTTTCCAACTCTTTGGTATTGTGAACAAAGCCAAAATAAACATGGGTGTGTGGTTGGTTCATTTTTAAACAAGTGAATTATAGTTTATTCAGGGGAAGTGGAAGTCCAAGACAAGCACAAGTATACAACACTTTAAGAATTCCGGGCTGGAGAACTCCACTTCTTTCCCCAGTCAACAAGGGGTCAGTGGAGATAAGAGATGGAGTTTCCTGGCACCATGGGTGGTTCCTGGGCGTGGAATATCTGTGATGCATTGAAGGTCCAGCTAGGGCCTCAGTGTCAAGTCTTCAGAGCAGATACAGCCAGACCCATCAAAACAGTTGCGTCCATGGAGCCCGGACAGCGATCTGAGTTCACATCATGAGCCGAGAGCGCTGGCCCTGCCCCCGGGGAAGCCGTGAAGGCTGTAGGTGAGAATGGTAGCTCTGCCCAGGCAGCCTATGGTAACCACTGGATGCTTGTGGGTCTCGTGAAGGAATTTTTCCTTGAAGCATTCTGAGTCTCTGTAGACACTAGGGTTAACACCTTCAATGGCTGGGGCAGCAAGGGATCAAGCGATCCCTCTAGAGCCACAGGCCTAGGAGTGGCTACGTCGAGGGTAACCGCTGCAGGGACCACCACTGGTATCTTGAACACCCATGTGAACAGGTTCCAGCAGAGCCGCTGGGCTCAGAGAGACCAGGAAGAAAGGCCTGTGGTCACGGCAGAATGTGGTCAGCAGGGTGCTGAAGGGTGAGCCCCTTGGGATGGAAGGTGCTCAGAACCCACAGTGGACACAGCGTGGACCAGCTATGTCAGAGTGAGGTGGTAAGGGCTGGGCAGGGCCCCCATGTGTTATGTGTGTGGTTGCCCTGAGAGGGAGCTGACTTAACAACTGACAACAGGCCTCTCTCAGTGTCTCTGGAGTGGGAGCCTCAAGGGTATCTCCAAGTTCAAAGGCCACTAGCCTAGATAGGAGCACATACATGGCACCTCTGGGGCAGGAGCTCCTAACACACATGGCCCACAAGAGTCTCCTAAGAGATGTCCTGAATTGAATGGTGTCCCTCTGCCCAAAACATGTGTCAACTTGGCGAGGCCATGATTCTCAAGAATGCGGCCACTATGTAACGATGTAACTGCTTCCCATGTGATCTGATGTTACTATCCTCCATTTGTGATTTATATTTTCAAGTGCTTCATATGCATCAGAAATGTGGGCAATGAAGATTTGGTCTTTGAACTGTGGCGTTAGTAAAGGATACTGAATATAGATGGAGTGTTGGGAGAACAAACAATCTGTCCTGGAAGACACACAGCCAGGATGCTCCTTAGAGGTTGGGACGGTGAGACTTCACCTCGTGTCCAAGGTGGAGCTGAGTGAGGAACAGAAGGTCCTCGATGGACTCGCACAGTGATGGCCGCCGTGGGCTTGAAGGCATGGCAGGGGACGTGGGCGCGGAGAGGCTATGATTGAGTCCGAATCGGCTGGAGAGCCCCTAACAACAACAACAACAACAACAACAACGTGTGTTAATTAGGCAGGATTGTCGTTACAGTTGTTGGGTGTTGTTGAGCCAATTACAGCTCATAGTGACTGTGAACAGATCAGAACTTTGCCCTTAATCTCTGCTATCTTCAAGATCTTGGACGTGCTCAGTCCCTCTCCCACAGTCACTGTCTGTCCACCTTGAGGGTCTTCTCTTTCTCTGACCCTCCACCTTACCCAGGTGCCTTTTTTGCAAGGACTGGTTCCTCATTAAAATATGTTGGAAGTTCATGAGATGCAGTCTCACCATCCTGGCCTCTAAGCTGCACCCAGGCTGCACTTTCTCCAAGATGGTTTTGTTTGTTCTCTGACACTCAATGTATATTCAACATCCTTTACTAACAGCCTGGCCTCTAAGGAGAATCGTCATTGAACTTCCTCCAAGACAGAAGCAAAAAGAGTGAGGGTGGTGTGAGGACAGTTGAGTCTCACCCATAGTAACTACACAAAGGGCAAGTGTCCCCATCAATGGCACCCACAACACGGAACCAATTCCCATGAGGTCAGACATGGCCCCCACACTCCCTTCGACTAATCCCAACAGCAACCCTGCTGCTCTGCTGGATGTGAGAAGTGTAGCAATAGCTACTCAGATCTCACAGAACCATATTCACAACTATGACGCTTGAGCTGACAAGTTACAACCAGGTTAGCAACAGGGAGGGGACTTCTCAGCGGGGACAGCTTCTGAAGTGTGCTCTCAAGGCCCGTCAGCCTTCAGCCTTGTGAGTTTAGGTCAAAGCTCTCATAGTTCTGCCAATCATGGCCTCGCCCCCCCGTCCTCCAACACGCTTGGGTGAAGACCTTGGCCGTGGCTCCGTGGAGCAGCAGTCCCAGATCAGCTCTGTCTCCCATCGGGACTCTGGTCCTCACCTGTGGCCATGGCTGCACCCCTCTTGACGCTGGCCTTCCTGGCTCAGGGATCACAGGGCTTACAGGACGCACACGGCATGCTCTTCCTCTCTGATAGTGAGAGGTCCACATTTATGCTGGTGGATCTGCTCCATTTAAAACTAGCCGATGCCCATGGCTGGAGTAGCAGAGCCTACTGCACGGCCCCCTCCGCTGTGTGGCAGCCAGTGGCCATGCCTGGGGAAAGGCATTTTGAGCGACAGCCCCATGACACCACATGAGATCTGAATGTTTTTCCGGCAGGTCCGTGGGACACTCAGCACTGGTCACCACACCACAGGCAGGATGAGGGTATGTTGGCATTGTTGTCACGTGTCCTTCATGGAACTGACTCATAGCTGACCCTCCCTGGGGATTTCAGAGGTAGTGAATTTCACATTAGGAGATTGTCCACCTTTCTTCTGTGGCGTTACTGGTCATTTCTTTTTTTTTTTAATTTTTTTTTTATTTTATTATTTTTGTGTGAGTGTACCGTCAAATCAGATCTGACTGGTACAGGAGGAGATTGTCCCTCCTTCCCCGGCAGAGCATCTGGTGGCTTTGAACCATGTGCCTCTGGGATTATAGTTGCAGCTCCCTACCACTAGGCCACCAGAGCTCCTGAGTGAGGATTGTTGTTAGGTGCTGTCAAGTTGAAGAAAACTCATAGCGACCCTATGAACAACAAACCTGGACCATGTCCTATCCTGTGTTGCCCTTATCGTCTTCGACACATTACTGTAGACGCCATCAATCTGTCTCATTGAGGGTCTTCCTTTCAGTCACTGACCTTTCCAAACATGATGTCCCTTTTCCAGGAACTGCTTAACACGTCCTAAAAATGTGAGACAAAGCTTTACCATATTTGCCTCCAGGGAACATTCTGGTTGCACTTTCTCCAAGACACATCTGTTTGTTCTTTTGACTGTCCGTGGGGTAGTCAACACTCTGCTCCAGCACCACAGCTCAAATGCATCAATTAATCTCCTCTTATCCTTATTCATTGTCCAACTCTCAGATGCAAAGCAGTTGACTGGAAAGACTGCGGCTTGAATCAGGAGCACCTTAGTCTTTTTTTTTTTTTTTTTTAGGAGCACCTTAGTCTTTAAACAGCATTTCTCTTTAGGACTTTGGAGAAGTCCGTGACAGCAGACTTATTTTCCCAAGGCCATGGGTGAAATAGGTTGACAATTTAGATTTTCCCTCCATCTATCATGATCTTTCCTATGAACGCAGTGGTGGAGAGTTTTCTGTCTTCTTGATGTTGAGATGTAATCATTATTGAAGGCTTCAGTGTTTGATTCTCTGTCTCAAGCATCTCAGATCTTCCTCACTTTCAGCAAGCAAGGTTGTCATCTGCAGGTTCTTGGTGAGTTTCCTCTAATCTTTTTTTTTTTGTGGTGTCAAGGATTTATTGTTTGTTTTTAACTTTTTTATTGGGGAAAAACATGTTGGGGATACACGGAGGTGAGGGTTGGGAGCAGAAGGGTGAGGATGGGCAGGGATGAAAATTGCAGGGATGCAGTTGCTGGGCTGCACAGTTTGGTTGGTGGGGGGAGCAGGTGAAGGAAATGAAAAGGATCCAGTGGGGACCAGATGATTGAGGACAATGGTAAACATAGTCCAATGATGATTAAACAAACTGTCTTATTAACACGTCGGTTTCTCATTTGAGAACTGGGCACAGACTCTCTGACTTCTTCATGCGGAACAGGGGCGTTGATGTGAAGGGGGAAAGAGAGCACACCTTATCATCTTACCGGTGGTCTAGGGTTGAAGCTACTTGCCTTCTTGTTCTGTTAGAAGATATTTTCCAGACATTTACTCTCCTCTGGACTGCAAAGTGTTTTCCTAGAGTTTCCCCTAATCTTGATGCCACATTCCTCCTTCATAAAGTCCAGCTTCTCTAAGGATTTTCTCAGCATACAGATTGAAAAGGAGAAATGACACAGCCCTGCCTGACACTTGCCTTTGCTGACACACATCTTTTGTCACCATTTCCAAGAAAAATGATCCAGCAGTATGTGGAAATTATTGGACACTATCATTAATATCTTGGAAGCAGGAGTGGCATCTACTTCTTAAACAACATGCCTCCAGAACTCTATGAACTTTGATAAATGTTGATAGTTGTAGAGGGACTTCAGGCCTTTTTGTTCATAGAGTCGCTATAAGTCATGCTCAACTTGAAGGCAATCAAGAACAACAACAAATCATTAAGATCACAAGCAAGGAAAATATTGTTGAGAATTATCCAAAAAGGATTAATACATTGGGAGAAGTATATGGCTACATCTATTTTTATTAACACAGCTGGACTGGGGTGGAAGGCAGTATCTGTACTTAAGTCACTAAGGTCACAGCCTGACACAAGGAAAGCCTGTTTCCCTGGAGTGTGGCCTGCATCACATTGTTGTTGTTGTTGTTGTTATGTGCCATCGAGGTGGCTGCAACTCATAGCGACCTTATGTACAACAGTCCTATACCCTGTTCTATTCATTGCCAATCTCACTGTCTCTGAGACGCCTATCCCCATTACTCCAGTGGCTGAATCAATCCATCTCATTGAAGGTCTTCCTCTCCTGCACTGTCCCTTCACCCTCCCAAGCATGACTTCCTTCTCCAAGGACTGATCTTGCCTTGCAACATGGCCAAAGTGTGTCAGACAAAGTTTCAGAAGAGCAGCCTGGCTTCACCCTCTCCAGGAAAAACTTGTTTGTTCTCCTAGCAGTCCACGGTACATTCAGTACTCGTCTCCAGGCCACAGCTCAAAGGCATCAACTCTCCTTCTGTCATCCCTAGTCATTGTCCAGCCCTCTGATGCAAGTCATAAAAGAAGGGGAACTCAGAACCACCAAAAAAGAAGAGTCTGGGCCTGGAGGTGTCCTTCAGACGCAAGTACCTCTGTTAAAAAGTCTCCTAGGGCCAGGGGAAGACAGAGACAAGGACCTTAGCCCACAGCTGAGAGGGGAAGCCTTCTTCAGAGCCCGGACTCTGGATTTAGATCCTAGGCTCAAATGGTGAGAAAGTAACTTTCTCTTTGTCGTGTTCCCCCACTAGTGGTGTCCCTGTGACAGCAGCACCTGAGAACTGAGACTTACCTACTTTTGTTAACTCCATGACAGCAGCCCTGGAGGACTGAGGCACACGCACCGTGATGTCTCTGCCACAGCAGCCCTGGAGGACTGAGGCACACGCACCATGTTGTCTCTGTCACAGCAGCACCGGAGGACTGAGGCACACCCACCGTGATGTCTCTGTCACAGCAGCCCTGGAGGACTGAGGCACACCCACCGTGTTCACCGTTGTTGTCTCTGTCACAGCAGCACCGGAGGACCGAGGCACACCCACCGTGATGTCTCTGTCACAGCAGCACCGGAGGACTGAGGCACACGCACTGTGATGTCTCTGTCACAGCAGCACCGGAGGACTGAGGCACACGCACCATGTTGTCTCTGTCACAGCAGCACCGGAGGACTGAGGCACACGCACCATGTTCACCGTGTTGTCTCTGTCACAGCAGCACCAGAGGACCGAGGCACACCCACTGTGTGTCTCTGTCACAGCAGCACCTGAGAACTGAGGCACACGCACCGTGATGTCTCTGCCACAGCAGCCCTGGTGGACTGAGGCACACCCACCGTGATGTCTCTGTCACAGCAGCACCGGAGGACTGAGGCACACCCACCGTGATGTCTCTGTCACAGCAGC
>NW_006399876.1:6507953-6525886 GCF_000299155.1 Elephantulus edwardii
AGGACTGAGGCACACCCACCGTGATGTCTCTGTCACAGCAGCACTGGGAAGTCTTCTTTCAATGCTGTTGGGTGGCTTCCAACTCATCGCTGACTCTCCACTGGGTTTCTGAGGCCGTAAATCATCACATGGGGGTAGACTGTCCATCCTTTTCCTTAGGAGCAGCTGGTGGCTTTGAACCATCAGAGCGGTGTGGCCTTGGGGTTAGCACAGCCCCCTACAGACTAGACCAGCACTCCCTGCTAGAGAACCGAGACAGAGAGGGTTCACTTATCTCATTACAAAGTGTGCTTTTGCCTCATGCAGGCCAGTCGCGAGGGGAAGCCAGGTTAGGAGTAAGGACAAGGCCGTGGTCATGCGTTCAGTCTACGGCGGCGGGAGGGGACTCTTGGGCCTTGGCCAGCTACGCACTCACTTCCGGCAGCAGCCGCAACAAATGGTCTGTTCTGTAGGGTTCAGCGCATTATCATCAGAATGCAGGTGGATTAACGCAGTTTGGGTGTTTGTGCCTGGTTCCCTGTTCCTCATGTGAGTTTCATAGGGACAGTGTGTTGGAACAGCGTGAGTCCTTCTCATTGGGAAGGGAGTGAGTGGCTTCCAGGCAATCCAGTCTGACCTGAAGCCCCGTCACTGAGACAGCTGAGAAAAGAAACCACATTTATCATCTCCTTTTGAAAATTCCTCGGCTGACAGGTAACTATCTGCATGGGAGAAAAGGCATTTTAGTGCTATTTAAAAGACGTTCTCTCCCGAGAAATGACAGCTGGCGACGAAGACACAGTCTCCCAAGAATAAGGGCCCCCCAAAAGAAAATTCTTAAGTATCGGGTGGATGATAGTAGGAAGGTCACCTCTGCAAGGGCAGGAAGGGACGGGAGGGGACTCACGGAAGACAGGCCTCATCCTTGTTGCCCCTGCCAGCAGTTCTAAGCACAGACAGCACTTTGAGGGAGATGAAAGCCCTGGACAGGTTTTAGAAGTCTGAGGGTCCCTCGTTTTGCCCATCCAACTCGCAGCGTTTGCTATGGCCTCATTACTGGCAGCCTCTTTGAGCTGCTTTGAAATCAAACCATTTGGCTCCTTGAGGCCATTCTCTGGGCTCCAGCCCCTCCCTGTCTCCTCAGAGCCCGAGTGGTCCATTACAGAGACTTTCATCTGGACCAGGCTCTTGTAGGCGCGGACGTGAGGCTGGGTCCTGGATGGACAATGGGACAGGACAGGCAATCAGCCTCTGAGCCGCATCACTGTTTTGCAGAGAGAGAGGAGATCTGACGGAAAGGAAATTTGGTACCATAAAAAATGCTTTTGCAAATGTCCAAAACCTCGCTTCTCATGCTTGTTGACACCCTGGTCAGGCTGGGGACATGGGTGAAGGCGGACAGGCGCTGGGCATGGACAAGGCCATGTTCACCCCGGCTGTCCTCAGCCCAGCTTCATGTCAGCCTGCCCGTCAAAGGACTTGAAGGCTTCGTGACTGTGCTGATAACATGTGCTCATGTCCACAGGCATCCTGTCTGGCTCCAGTGACTGAAATTCGTAAGTCCCAGCAGAAGTCCAGTTTGGCTTCATGTGGTGGGTGATGGGTCTGGATGCGAACATCCCAGGTTTGGGCAGGCCATGTCCTGAGGGGATGAGGGGGCACCTAACCCCTGGGGGGTGAGTCTTGGGCTGATTTGGGGCTCTTTCCCCAAGCATCCTTCTCCTCTAGGACTTTGGGACCATGTTGTGTTGCTGTGTGCCATCGAGTGGGAACCGACCCGTAGCTGACCCTCCAGCGGGTCTTCAAAGGCAGTTAATCTGACGGGAAATTGACCATTCCCTGCCTGCAGGGCAGCTGGTGGATTTGAACCATGTCCCTTTGGGATTGCAATGCAGCTTCTTACCACTCGGCCACCAGAGCTCCCCTCTGGGACCATGGAGAGTTGGAAAGGAGGCCTGGTGGTGCAGTGGTTAAACGGTGCGAAAGGTAGGGGATCTGAAGCCCCGAACCGTCTTCCTCCTTAATGAACCCCCTGGTGCAGCTCTGCCACACCCACCGGAGGGCTGGCAGTCAGAATGGTGGTTCTTAGATGCAGCCGAAGGGTTCCAGCTTGTAGCCACACCCCAAGAACAATAGACAGAAACTCCGCAAGCTCCAGGCAGTCTGTCCACTGCCCCCCCTACTCCTGGCCATCCACCCACTGCCCCCTCTCCTGGCCGTCCCTACTGACCGGCTGCCCACTCCTGGCCATCCCTGCTGACCGGCCGTCCACTGCGCTGGTCGTCTCATTGAGGGTCTTCCTCCTCTTCACTGATGCTCCACTCTTCCACATTAAGGCGTCTTTCTCCAGGGACCGGCCCCTCCTGACATGTCCAAGGCACACGAGACGTGGCTCCGTGTGTGTGGTTCTGAGGGAACTGGAAGAGGCAAGGACGCCATGGCCACAAACGGCTGCTGCTGCTTGATAGTGAACAGAGACGGGTGCACGGTGGCCCGTGTGTGCAGAGCAAAACCGCTCCTCAGCATTGCCGAGGATGGAACCATCAGAATTAGGTCGCCAGGTGCCCCCAGACTCAAGCCGAGCACAGGACCCCCCCCTTCCATCCCTGCCCTGCATGTGGCTCCCCGTCGAACCTTCTCTGTGGGATGGCTCTGGGGGCCAGAGGCTGAGGCCAGGGTCAGCTCAGACCTGCCTCGCTGAGTTCCTGTAGCCGATTGGGCCTGGCCTCTGTGTCCCTGCCTCTACTGGCAGCCTCTCAACACCTGCAGCCTGGAAGAATCTAGAAGCAGGAGAGGGTGGGCCTGGGGCCCTGGGAAGCGCAGAGCCCGGAGGCGCCTGGGCTGGGATTCTGGGAAAGCTCTTCCCCATGAGCTGCATCTCAGTCTCCAGAGACTCCAGCTGCTTGTGGATGGCAAAGGGGGCCTCAGCCAGAGCGGGAGGAGGGGAGGAACGGGACCCCAAGGCTGGCGAGGGTGGGAAGGGTGACCAGGGCCAACCGGGGACATGCCCCTACCCCAGGGAACGGGGACAGCTGGAGTGCAGCCCCAGCCAGGAAGGTCCCCAGGCTGAGTGCATCTCAGGGAGCTCGGGTGGCCTATGAATGAAGAGCTGTGATGCCAACCCAAAGGCACACAGTTCAAATCCACCAGCTGCTCCACAGGAGAGATGTGCTGTCTCCTCCTGTGGCCATTCACTGCCTGTGAAAGCTGGCCCGAGGGTCAGCTGTGAATCAGTTCCGACTCCATGGCACACAACAACAATAGCAACTAATTGATATTCGCAATAGAATGAATAAGTCTGTAATATTGTAAGAATGATCAAAACGGGGCACAGAGGACCAATGTCAGCATGTGCAGCTGGAAAAATGTAGCTGGCAGACTCTTGATGCAGGGTTGCCACGACCTTTCCATCTGTGAAAATACAGCATCTTTGAAGCTCAGTAAATCAGGGGTACCTCTGCTCTTGGCACCTTAAATTGGGGGTGCATCTGCACTCCACTCCTTAAATCAGAGGTTGCCTCTACTCTCTACACCTTAAATCGAGGAGTACCTCTACTCTCTGCACCTTAAATTGGAGTGGGGGTACCTCTGCTCTTTGTGCCTTACATATGGGAGGGGTTATCTCTGATCTCTGCACCTTACATCGGGGGTTGCCTCTGGTCTCTGCAACTTACATCAGGGGGACCTCTGCTCTCTGTGCCTTAAACTGGGGGTGTGCCTCTGCTCTCTGTGCTTTAAAGTTCTCACCTGGGCT
Organism: Elephantulus edwardii; assembly: GCF_000299155.1. Taxonomy (NCBI): domain Eukaryota; kingdom Metazoa; phylum Chordata; class Mammalia; order Macroscelidea; family Macroscelididae; genus Elephantulus; species Elephantulus edwardii. The sequence continues at coordinate 6,511,687 of NW_006399876.1, forward strand.
TTCATCTTACTGTCACCACTTCTTCCCCAAGTAGGGAATTCTTTAAGACGAGGAATGCTCAAGGAAGAAATTACTTACTGAGCTAAGTTGCCAATGTTAGATGGATCTTAGCTGCAAGCAGAGAGTACCAGAGGAATGTCTATCTGTGCTTCATTGACTATGCAAAGGTATTTGACTGTGTGGATCACAACAAACTGTGGCTGACTCTGAGAAGAATGGGAACCCCAGAATACTTGACTGTGCTTATATGAAACCTAAACTTGGACCAGGAGGCAGTCATCAGAACACTGTGTATTTCAAGATCAGGAAAGGTGTATGCCAGGGATGCATCCTATCTCCATACATTTTCAATCTATATGCAGAATATTATTTGGGAGGCTAGGCTTAATAAGGAGAAATTTGCCCTCAGGATTGATGGAAGACTTATCAACAACCTGCGTTACTCAGAAGGCATAGCCCTGGTTGCTAATAATGAGGAGGCCCTAAGGCATTTGCTGCAGAAGGTCAAGGACTGCAGTCTTCAGTATGGATTGAAGTTCAACATCAAGAGGAGAAAGATTCTTAGCACTGAGCCTGTTGGCCGCATCATGGTAGAGAAGAGACTGAGTTTGTTAACAGCTTCAGCTTGCTTGGGTCCACAATCAACACTCTTGGTACCAGCAGCCAGGAAATGGAAAAATGAATTGCACAAGGAAAATCTGCTGTCAGAGACCTCTCCAGAGTGCTTAGGAGCAATGGTGTTAGTCTAAGGGTTAAACTGTGCCTGATCTAAGCCACAGTCTTTACAACTACTAGCCATGCATCGGAGATCTGGACTATGACTAAAGAGAAAATAAAACTGATGCCTTTGAGTAGTGGTGTTGGAAAAGAGTATTGAACATACCATGGACTGCTAAAAGAACAAAGTGGTCTGTCCTGGAGAGGATAAAACCAGGCTGCTCCTTGGAGGCAAGGATTTTGAAACTCTGTCTCACATACTTTGAGCATGTTGCGAGGGGGGACCAGTCCCTGCAAAAGGACATCATGTTTGAAAGGGTGGAGGGACAGGACAGGAGAGGAAAAGGAAGGTCCCAAATGAGAAGTAACTGGGATAATGGGGTTAGATGTGTTAGAGATAATGAAATCGGCTTAAGATAGAGCAGATTTCAGAGCTATTGTACATGGGACACTGTGAGTTGTAAGCGACTTGACAACACATAGCAACAAGTTGTTGTTGGGTTTGAGGGTACCTTCCTGGGATAGTTTCAGCTCAAGCTTCAAAATGTGTTTCCCTTTTGTTCCACCGTGTTCAGTAAGTCTGTTTTGCAACAGGAATTTAAAATTCTGTTCCACAGCATTCCTCCTTTTGATCAAGATTCCTCTATTAGGCTCCAGAAAAACTCTCAGAAGGGTAGCCAGGCACCACCCATCTCTCCTGGTCTCTGCCAAGGACGCTCGTAGTTCATGAAGGCAGTTGGGAAACTGTGCTCATGTGTGTGCAGCTTCAAAACTAAGGTGAAGTCACCACACAGTGAAATGGCAGAGCGGCTGCCAGGTATGCAGGACATTTCTGACCAGGCCACCTCCTGTTAGCCTGGAGAGATGGCCCCAGATGCACTGGCAGCCAGAGCTAACACTGAATCCGTGGAGACGGACTCCAGATGAGCCACAGGGTTCATCCACATGCAGCAGGCTGGCCTCCAGCCTCCACAGCCAGCACCTCCAGCCTGACAGCCCACAGGCCCTGCCTGGCCCCTCGAAAGGTCCCGGTCCTGCCCCAGATCTCTGCACAACTGGGGGTGGCCAGCCTCTCAGAGCTTAGCTGCTTCTCACTGGGCAGTCTTTGCTGGTGTTCCTGTTCACTGGACGGTCAGTGTAACCACGTGGAGAAGGCCTCTGGCCCCTGAGTGGCTGGCTGAATGAGGCCAGAGTACACCTGGCAGCAGCCCTAGCCCACCAGGTACCTGATGGACATGCCCAGGCCCCAGTTGTAGGACCAGCCTCAGAGCAGGCGGCCAGGAGACCTCACAGAACGGGGATTTCCAGACTTGTCTGCTGTGGCCTAAGCGGAGACTGTGGGCACCGTCAGAGCCTGGAGAACCTCGGCAGATGCACTGTCTGGTCTGTGGGGGGGCTCTGTGTGTGTGTATGTGTGCACGTGCAAGAAAAGATGCATGAGGGTGAGAATGTGTGAGCATGTGTGTGTCCATTGTGTATGTGTGTGTCCACGTGTGCCTTGTGTATCTGTGTGTGCATGTGTGAGTGTGTGTCTGTGTGTCTGTGAGTGTGCGTGTCTGAGTGGGCATTCGGGCAGTGAGTGTGCTACAGTTCTGTGTGGTGAAGGCATGTGCATGTGCCTGGCACACACCTGAGTTGCCACCTGGGTGCTGGCTCCCTGCCCACCCGAGTCCTCTGCTTCCCCTGTTGTGATGTCCCTTGCCTGGGGACCAGTTAGGAGTGGGGACAGGCTGGGGCAGAGAGGGAGCAGCCCCCCTGCAGGGATGCAGGGTCTCACTGGTTGCCCACCCGTCCTCGCCCCGCTGTGTCCTTGGCCCCACTCGCCCACGCCCACCTGATGACCCTCGCTCTCCTTCCCCCTCCACTCCGTCTAAGCCACGTCAACGCTTCAATTACGTGTGAAGACGTGCAGACTCCAGTCTGTCAAATCGAATTGGACTTATTGAGTTACTGCTGCCCTTTCTAAAGAGCACAGCCCCTAATGCGATCACACATGACAAATGACCTCCTTCAAACCAGCCTGCAGCCATGCTCAAGTCAGGAGGCATCCCACTAGGGCTCCTGGCACCCCCAAACCAAGCAGGTCACCAGGAGCTACCCCTCAAACAGGCAGGCCCTTCTCCCGTCAGCGGAAGCCCCCTCCCTTCCAACCACTCACGGCGCCAGGCTGGACTTCTCCTAGGCACTGCCCATTGGACAGGGGCTTGGCTGACAGCGGGGGAGGGTCCTGGCTCAAAGCAGGGAGATGCTGATGAAACCCCTCCCCCACCGAGCTGCCCACACTCCCCCTGCCCTTTCCAGCTGGGCAAAGGTGGCTGAACCCAAAATTTCCAAGCCAGGCCCATTTAAGGGGCAAACTTCCAGAAGTCCCAGGAGCCCAGAAGTAGCCCAAGGAGTTAAGTTCTCAGCTAGTCACCAACAAGCACCATGGAAGACAGACATGGTGATGGGAGCCTGATGGCTCGCGAGCCCAGTCTGCTCTGCACACAGGGGAACATGGGCCAGACTGACCAGGAGGCTGGGGTTAGTGACCAGACGGGGTGGATTTCCACCTCCTGCACAGGACATCTGGGTCCGATCCCTGGCACCCCGTCCGGTCACAGCCCAGCCACACTCAGTGTGACATCAGAAGCCACTACTCAAAGTCCTCTGTCCATCTTTGTATTTTTCTTCTGATAAATGATGACTTTCCGAATGTCCCCGCTGTCCTTGCCTGGCACCGAGAGCCGAGTTCCTGTGAGGGTCCAGCGTGGCCTCCCTCTGACCAGCCCCAGCCTTTGCCCATTCCATTCCCCCTGCAGTGCCCTTCCAGCGGCAAGATGTGGGCCAGGGGACCAGGCCCCAGGTCGCAAGTGACCCTGTTCCTGAGGCTCCACCTCCAGGAACCCCTTCTGATTCTGTACCCTCAAAAGCGCAGTGCCTGCCGTGGTCCATAAGAGCTGGTGATACTCAGGACCCCACACTGACCAGTGGTCCCAGAACGTCTCCCAGGCCATCCCAGTGTGGAATGAGGGCCAGGGCCACCCCTGACATCACAACAGGCAGAGCTTGTCACCCACAAGGAAGAAGGGGATGGAGGGCAGGACACCCCTCCCTGGGCCCCGCGGGACAATAAGACCCTCTGCTCATCAATGAAGAAAGAGCCCAGCGGCTTTCACATAATGGCCTAATTTATGCTGAAATTACTGGTAATTGGGCATTGAAGCTGCCGGCTAATGACTCTTTGCTGGCAGCTCCATGTTTAGACTGTTTCTGCCGGGATCCTGAGCGCCTCTGGAGAGGAAAGCTGAGCTTCCAAACACACCTGGGGGCCCTGCTTCCAGGCTGAGGTCACTGCAAACATGTCTGGGGTCGTGCTTCCAGGCTGGGGGGGCACTGGCTGCAGGCAGGCGCCTTCACTGCAGTCGTATTTGCATTTTTATTTCTTTTCTTGCCTCTCCTGGGTAATGGATGGGGGATTCGGGAAGCTGTGAATTTCAGAGCCTTTAATATGTGCAGGCTGACCAAATAGAGATCTATGTATTTGAATTTGCTTTGGCGTCACCTAACAAGATTTACATTTCATGTGAAGTGATTAAAAAGACATTTTGAGAAAATTTGCCAAAATTAAGAACTTTAGTGGAGAACATTCTCGAGACTCGGCCCTTCCGGGTGAGGGTCAGCTCGCTGTGGACGTCAGAAGAGCTCGCTGCAGAACTGGTCGGTCACCTTCCAGGCTGCCGAGGCTCCAGAGATGTCCCCAAAGCCTGCCACCGCTATAATCATGGGACCCTGGGTGCCCGCAGCCAGGACGGGGGGCCTCTGAGCAGCCTTCTGCAGGCAGACATGAGGGCCCCTCTGTCCAGCCTCAGACCTGCACAGGACCTCTGGCTGCCCGCCTGGCCCACCAAAGTCTCCACAGCCCCAGGCCTCCCAGTGTCCTATCTCAGCCACAGCGTGTGAGCGTGTGAGCGTGTGTGTGTGTGAGCGTGTGAGCGTGTGCGTGTGTGTGTGTGTGTGTGTGGTGGGATGTGTCTCATGACTGTCAAAGGTGACATTCACCTCACATAGATCTGTCCCCTCCATCATGGGGACAGGACAGGTGGGGGCCTGAGTCCACCTTTATCTTCCTTCCTGGAGAAGAGGGGCCAGCGTCCCCAGAGCCTGGCCCATGACCATCAGGGCCCCTTCCACTTGCTCCACCCCAGGGCTGGAGGCCCCCCCAGGTTGGACAGGGGATCCCAGGGATCCAAGTTCCTGACAGTCCCAGGCAGCTCCCGACCAAGCTCCTGCCTGAAACATCCACCAGGTGTGAGTGCCATGGACACCTCGCAGTAACCATGGGGATGGCCACATCACGCAACTGCCCCCAGAGAACCCTCTGTGATGGCAGGACACAGGAGGGACTGGGAGGGACTGGAATGCAGTGTTCCTGGGCAGGAACATTGGGGGAGACGTGGATGGTCCCCACTGATGGCTGGCACATTTGTCCTTCACAGGAAGTGCATGAGGAGGGGCGGGGGCTCCATACCCAAGAGTGAGCCACAGGCATCTGTCTCCCTCCAGGCCCCGCCACTAATGCTGTGACTTTGAACCAGAGTGGACAGGGGAGGGATTCTGTCCTCACAGACCTGGGAGCAAGGGATCAGGCCTGCCTGGCTCGCTGGGCACCCTGGTCTCCGGGGATGTAGCCCAGACACCCAGAGACAACAGCAGGGGCGACCACACCGAGGCACGGCTGTGCCTGACCCTCTCCAGGAGGAAACATGGTCACTTGTCCACCTCCCTGTGGCCAGCAGCTGCCCCTGCCAAGACCTGGTGTGAGCTTATTAAAGCCCATCCAGTTCCCTAGAAGTCCACCTTGAGTCTGGCCAGGCATGGGACCCGGCAGAGGGGCAAAAAGGTGGCGGCTGCAGGCTGGAAGGAGCCCCTAGTGGCACAGATGGTTAAGTGCTGAGCCAATGCAAAGACGAGGGCAGCTGAACGTCCCCACAGGCCCCTGGGGAGAGTCCTGGCCATCTAACTCTGAAGAGTCACAGCCTTGAAACCCTCTGGGAGCCTCACTGCTCCTGCCTCAGTTTCCCCTCCTTGGCCGGCTCCAGTCAACAGCCAGGGGCCAGAGGCAGCTCCCTCCACAGCCTCCATGGGGCAGTGTGTTAACACACAGGGGTGCACGTGCATAAATGGGTGGGGAATGCCCCGGCCCCAGCCTAGGACAGCCTCCCCCGGTGGTGCAGGACAAGGAGGGGGAGCAGGGGCGGGAAGGCTGGGACACAGCCTGAGCTTTGCCACACATCTCTCTGTCTCTGCATCTCTCTCTTCCTTGCTGCTCGGGAGTCACCTTCTCTCAGAAGATGCTGTGTGAAGTGAGGAGGGAAAAGCCGCTGGCCTTGGTGACCCTCTCGGGGTCCAGCATGATGTCACCCCCACTTAGCCAGTGACGCCTGCCAGAAACGTAGCCCCTAAAATGGTCATGTCTGGAGGTGCCAGGGACAGTCGGAAACCACGAGTGGTGCTGATGCCAGCCCAGCGGCCTCTAACCCACAGCGATGGAGGAAAGCCGTGTCCCACACGTCCGCACAGCCTCTGTCCACCGCTGCAGGCACTGTGCCAACCATCTCGTCAAGGGGCTTCCCTTCTTCCCATGACACTACTTTTCCAAACTCAATGTCCTTCATCTTGCTTGAACCCACAATTAACACATGGTACCATCAGTCGTTTTTGTACATAAAAAAAAACAAAAACAAAAAAAACCAAAAACGACTGCAGCCTACAATATGGATTGAGGCTCAATGTCAAGAAGACAAAGATTCTCACCACTGGACCAATTGGCAGCATCAGGATGGATGGTGAAGAGAGTGAGATTGTACACAGCTTTAGTTTGCTTGCTTCCATGGCAACAGTCTTGGCACCAGCAGCCAGGAAATTAAAAGGTGCATTGCCATGGGAAAGTCTGCTGTTAGGGACCTCTCCAAAGTGCTGAAGAGCAATGGTGTCTCTCTGGAGACTAAGGTGCATCTGATACAGGCCATGGTCTTTGCAATCACTTGTTATGCATCAGAGAGTTGGAAAATGACCAGGGAGGACAGAAGGAGAATTGATGCCTTTGAGCTGTGGTGCTGGAGAAGAGTATTGAGAATACCATGGACTGCTAGGAAAACAAACACCTTGTCCTGCAAAGGGTTAAACCAGGTGGCTCCTTGGAGGCAAAGATTCTGAGGCTCTGTCTAACATACTTTGGACATGTTGTGAGGAGGGACCAGTCCCTGGAGAGGGACATCATGCTTGGGAGGGTGGAGGGACAGTGCAGAAGAGGAAGGCCCTCTATGAGGTGGATTGATTCAGTGACTTGGATAATTGGGATGGGAGTTTCAGAGACAGTGCGATTGGCACAGGACAGAGCAGAGTTTAGGGCTGTTGTACACAGGGTCGCTATGAATCGCAAGCGACTCGACGGCACATAACAACAACAACAACAACAACCATCAGTCGGGAAAGCAGGAGACGTATTGCACTGGGAAAGTCTGCAGTTAGGGGCCTCTCCAAATCCTTGAGGAGTAATGTCAGCTTGAGTGCAAACCAGAGCACTCTTGTGGCCTAGTGACAAGAAGCTGTGCTGCAATCCCAAAGGCACGCAGTTCTAATCTACCAGCTGCTCATCAGGAAAAAGATGGGCAATTTCCTCCTGTGTGATTATCTGCCCCTGAAAACCTGCTGGAGGGTGAGCTGTAGACTGGTTCTGACACACACACTCCCTCCCCCCACAGGGAGCTCTGGTGGCTTTGTGGTAAGGAGTTGAGCTGCCAACCTGAAATCACATAGTTCAAATCCACCAGCTGCTCTGGGGAGAAAGATGGGCAGTTTCCTCTCACGCAATTTACTGCCTCTGAAAACCCACTGGAAGGGCAGCCAGGGGTCAGTTCCAACATGATGGTGCACAAAGCCAGTAACTATGTAACTATGTAACCATGTATGTATGTATGTATCTGTCTATTCTCAAGGAAATGGTTCATATGCTTACATCAACAGGCAATATGACAGGCTGCTGGCTTGAGTCTAAAAGATCAAAGGTTAGACAATGTTGAGCTAGATTCAAGAGCAACAAAAAGAAGAGCTTTGCCAGCAGGTCCCTACACACTGGACTCCAGCCACATCCCTGAGAAAATGCCCTTTCACAACCAATTGGCTGCTCCGAGAGTACATCATGGACATGATAATATTGTATCAAATCTCAACGACGGCTTGGCTTGACTGCATCGTCATTGCCCATCTCAGCACCAGAGGCAGCCAAGCTCACACCTCACATTCAATGTGACAAACCCCTCACAGGATCCTGCCTGGGAGGGCGTGAGGCTGGTCTGGGAGGGTGTGAGGCTGGCCTGGGAGGGCGTGAGGCTGGCCTGGGAGGGCGTGAGGCTGGTCTGGGAGGGTGTGAGGCTGGTCTGGGAGGGTGTGAGGCTGGCCTGGGAGGGCGTGAGGCTGGCCTGCGAGGGCGTGAGGCTGGTCTGGGAGGGTGTGAGGCTGGCCTGGGAGGGTGTGGGGCTGGCCTGGGAGGACATGGGGCTGGCCTGGGAGGACGTGGGGCTGGCCTGGGAGGACGTGGGGCTGGCCTGGGAGGACATGGGGCTGGCCTGGGAGGGCATGGAGCTGGACTGGGAGGACGTGGGGCTGCCCTGGGAGGACATGGGGCTGCCCTGGGAGGGCATGGGGCTGGTCTGGGAGGGTGTGGGCACCTAGAGTTGTGAGGATCTGACTGGACGAAGCTCGGCCATGCCTGAGCTCAGGGAACAGCCCCCAGTGAGGTCGGGGCTGGAGGACACATCCCATCGGGAGCAGGAGTGGGGACAGGGTGTTTCCACTGTGGCCGTTGTTGGTATCACTTACACTACAGTGTCTGCCCCCAGGAACAGGGGCCACAGCGTGCCAGGGGCCATGCACACATGCTGAGAGGGAGTGTGAGGTGACAGAGGTCTGGTGGTGACCGCAGCCTGGCGAGGCCACACCAGGAGAGGGGTCAGCAGAAGGAAGAACTCACGTGGGGATCAGGCATGGACGGCGATGCAACCCCAGGGAGCAGGCATCACGCTGTGGACAGGGCACCAAAATGGCCCTTAGCATGATGGGACAGAGGAGAACAGAGCCGCTTGGGACGAGTGTGTGAGCAGCGGTCAGTGGTAGGCAGAGAAGAGGCGAAAAGGGGCCTGGGGTGCCTGGACCTCAGATCTGGTCATGGCTCCCTGCTGCCCTATCCCGAGGCCCCAGCCCCCAGCCCAGCCTCTCGCCCCAGCCCCCTGCTCTTACTCCCAGCTTCACACCCCTAGCCCCCTACTGCTATCCCCCATTTCCATGCCTGAGCCCAGCTCCCATCCCAGCCTTGGCTCCCAGCCACACACCAGTTCTCATCTCTGACTCCCACTCCCAGCCCCCACCTGGGCTCTGCCTCCTGTCCACAGCCTCTGCCTTCTCGACTCCCAGCCCCTTCCTGGGCTCTGCTCTTTGTCCCAGTCCCCAGCCCTGGCCTTCTACACTCCCATTTCTCACCCTGAACCCCATCAGCCCTAGCCCCATCCCCAGTCCTGGCTCCCCCTCCAAGCCCAGGCCTCCCGCAGCGCACTCAGGTCATGGGGCCCATGGGGACAGGACTGAACAGGACCGTGTCCCTGGCCCAGCTGGGGCCATGCTGGGAAGGCACCTGGTGTTCTCTGCCGTTGCCTCTGGGTGCAGGTCCCCTTACAGAGCAGGGAGTTGGGCCCACAGCACAATGAGGTGGCATCTGGGGACACCTCTCAGCCACAGTGGGGTGCAGGCAGCTCCAGGGCCCCAGAGGCCGCAGGAGGCCCCTGGCTGACTGAGCAGGGCTGGCTCTGGGTGGGGGCCCCTGGGTAACAGCCATCCTCCCCGCACCGGCGCCTTTTGCATCACCTCCTTAATGGGCTTAATGCCTCGGCCAGACTCTAATGCCAGTAATTTTGTCTCCCACTCAGAGATGTCATAAAAAAGAAAAAGACAGAAGGGGGGAAAGGTGTACAATGGCCCTGGTCAGCTTGGACAGAGAAAATAAAATAGTAGGAAAATAATAGGAAAAATTATAGAGTGACTGTCATCAGCGTTTTTCTTTCTTTTTAATTTGCCAGCTTGCAGCTTCCCCACCTCCCTCCCTCCCTGGATTCCCAACAATGCAGAAGGTCAGGATTAATTTCCGGGCAGCACCACCTTTTTGGAAATGCACTCGCTCCACAAACAAGCACGAGGCCTGCGGTAATTAAAGCACAGTGTCCAGGCCCAAATTGCTTCTGCTAATGAGGCTAATTGACAACAGCCAGCTCAGGCTGATTACTCACCCGCGCCTAATGGCATCGCGGGCTGTACTTTTCTGCGGGGACCGGGCTGTGCATCTGTCTGCGCGCCGTCTGCTCCCGGCCAGGCCCTGGACGCGTGGTCCTCACGGGGACCCTGTCCTGTCTGTCCAGTGCTTCACATACAGAGAGCAGAGCGCTTGCTTCAAACACCCCGTGTGGGCTTGACTGCAAAATCAAGAATGTAAAAGGCAGAGGAATGTTTAAAAAGTAAAGACATAAAACCAGTGAGGGCCCCAATGTCATCGGAAGATTCCAGAATCTGTCACTCTCAAGGCTCAGCTGGTGCGGGAGGATGAAACTGGGGCGATGGGGTGAGGCTGCAGAGGACAGGGCTCACCAGACAGATCACACTGGAGGAGAATCGGGGATCTGCCAAAAAGGAGGCAGACTGGGCAAATGTGTAACTTTTTTTTTTTTTATTTCATTCTTTTTTGTGTGTACCATAAAATCAGATCTGACTGATACAGGAGATTGTTCCTCCTTCTCCAGCACAGCATCTGGTGGATTTGAACCGTGTACCTCTGAGATTACAGTGCAGCTTCTTGCCACTAGGCCACCAGAGCTTGCCGCAAATGTGTGACTTTCTTTTATGTATTTTTTATTATTAATTTTAATAAACATTTACAGAGGTTTTGGATTTCCATTCATTCTTTGCCGCACTTTTCACCCTGCCCACCCCTCCCCACCAGTTCGCTCCCCTCTCGGAAAAGAAAAAAAATTCCTTCATTGGTATACAATTCCCCCATCCCTTCCCTCCCACCCCCACCCCGAGTACACTTCTCTATGCAACCTTAATTCTGGATTCCTGTGCTGACCATAATACTCAAGCATATATCGCCTCTAATCTGTTCTTTAAGCCACCAGGAATCTTGTCACGATAATCCACTTTGGAGCCTCGGAGCCTCGTTAGGGAGCAGTTCCTATACTGGCACTGAGCCCACACAGTGTTCTCCGGCGGGCGGATGGAGCCGGGCAGGTGTGGTGGGATCGAGCACGGAGCACGTGGCTAGACAGCGGGGCAGGTGTGCTGGGCCAGATGGAGCCAGGTAGGTGTGCTGGGGCGATGGAGCCAGGCAGGTGTGCTGGGGCGATGGAGCCGGGCAGGTGTGCTGGGGCGGATGAAGCCGGGCAGGTGTGCTGGGGCGGATGGAGCCAGGTAGGTGTGCTGGGGCGGATGGAGCTGGGAGGGTATGTGCTGAAAGCCACAGCCCCTCACTCCCTCAGCAGCAGGACAGAGTTCAAGGTTTCCAGAGCATCCAGAAACAGGAGAGAATTCCTGGAGGCTAGAGAACCGTAGCAGGGCTGTGAGACCCGAACACTGAGCCTCAAGTCTGTGTAAGGTGCTGACACATCCAAGTACAGCAGCCCCCGTGAGAAGCCACACTGGGTGACGTGTGAGTTTTACTCTTTTGACAGCATGTGTTTCCTAAGTACACACAGCCTGAGTGGCAGACAAAAAGGCTCAGTGGCTTCTGGTGTCCAGAGACAGAGTGTAGATGGTGGAGGAGCTGGAAAATCGGGGGAGAGCTTCAGAAAGGGACCCCAGAAGTGATAAGCCTGACTAGGAACTCAGCTGGACTCAATGGCTGGCCGTGAAGCTTTGCAGGCACAGAGGGGCAGTTTGCAAACTGACAGCTGCCAAGTGGGAAACCGAGCGGAGATACACTTAGTGGAGATGGAGTTCACCCTCTAGAACCAGAGAAGTCAGCTGACAGCTGGAAAAGCCCAGCAACCTTCAGAAGAACACAGCCGAATCCAGTCGTTTTTGTGTGCCATCAAGTAAGAACCAGCCCACAGCTGACTCTCCAGCGAGTTTTCAGAAGCAGCAAATCGTATGGGAGGAGATTACCCATCCTTCTCCTGCAGAGCAGCTGGTGGATTTGAACTGTGTGCCTTTGGTATTGCAGCATGGCTTCTCACACATGGCCACCAGAGCTCTCTGACTGAATCTGGAGTGGCTATAACACCTACAATGTCCATGTGCCAAAAAAATATAACAAAGCACACCAAGAAAACAAGAGCCACGGTCCACTTAAGGAGGGAGAGGGTCAGAAGGAATTTGCTCCGGAGGGGCCCAGAGGTTAGACTAGTAAGTGAATAATCCAGGGCTGCAGTTACAAGTATGTCCAAGGAATTAAAGGAGAACATAAATAATGAAAGGAAAATAGAAAAAAATGTTAATGAATACAGATAGGAATCTCCACAGAGAAATGTCACCAATTAAAAAAAGACCAAGAGGCTATTCTAGAGCAGAGAAGTAACAAAACAAATTAAAAACCCACTAGACTGAGCCAGAGGCTTGTCAGAGAGTCAGGAGAAAGAGTGGGCTTGAGAGGCGAGGATGGGAATGGTCTGAAGAGCAGGGAAAATGCCTGAATGGGAAGGGGTCTGAGCACAGAACCGCAGTTCAGTGGAAGTTTAGAGAAAGAGAGAAATCTCTGAAACAATGACTGAAGTCACTCGGGATGAAGAGGGCAATGTTAACATCTAATGGAAACAACGCAGGTAGCGGCGGCAGTCGACGAGGGACTGGCCACTTGGCTTCTTGAAAATTCGAACGCCCAAGGTGTGCCTGAACTAAGCCACCGCACTTTCAACAGCTTCCTGTGCCTCTCAAAGGTGAACAATGGAAAAGGACGACAGAGGAGGCGATGCCTTTAGGTCGGGATGTTGGAGAGTGCTGAATCTCCCAGGGACCGCTGGAAGAACCCACCACCGTGTCTGGAAGTACAAGGGGTGGGTGTGCTCCTGAGAGGCAAGGCTGGTGAAACTTCATCTCACGTACTCTGGGCACGTCCTTGGAAAAAGACGTCATGCTGGGAAAGAGGAGGGTCAGTGAAGAGAGGAAGACATTCAACAAAATGGACACAGTGGCTGGACCAGTGGGCTGGAGCGTATTAGACGGTGAGGACGGTGCAGGATAAGGCAAGGTTCTGACCTGCTGTCACAGAATCACTGTAATTAGGGTCATAATCTACTCGGTAAGTAACGAGTTGTGCTGCCAACTCAGAGGCATGGGGCAGGAATGAAAGACCGTGCGAGACACAATGTATATGGACTTTGTAAGCAAACCAATATCAACTAATTTTTTTTAAAAGGCACATGTTACTTGAGCCTGTTTCCAGAGACAAAAGGGAAATATAATTGCCATTTAAGGAAATGAAGGTGGATGGAGCCTCAAAGTTCAGCCAGTCACTCCCACTGGACTCACCTTGCAGTCCAGAGGGTAGAAAACGTCAGGAAAACACCTTCTAACTGAACAAGGCGGTGTGCAGCTTCAGCTCAAGACCACCAGTAAAGTGTTAAAGTGGGCTCCCCTTCCCCTTCACCTCAACGCCCCTGTTCAGCATGAAGCAGCCAGAGAGTCTGTGCCCCCTTCCCCAAATGGGAAACCCAGCCAAAAAAAGAGACAATCTCTTTGTAAAAAGAAAATGAATCGCCACTGGACTATGCCCACCACTACCCTGTCTTTTCTGGTTCCTGCTGGATCTTTCTCATTTCCTTCACCCACCAAATTGTGCAGCCCTGTGATCTCATCCCTATCCATCCTCACCCCTCTGCTCCCACCTGCCCCCTCCCCCAGATCCGCATACAAGTTTTACCAGTTATCCTTCTATTTTTACAATAAAAAGAGGGGGGAAGGCACATGGTTTGAACCCACCAGCTTCCTTGGGAGGATAGGCAATCTCCTTCCCTGCAATTCACAGCCTCTTGACAACCCACTACAGGGTCAGTGATGAGGGGTTCGAACCCAGGAGCACACAACAAACAACTTATAAAGAACGTGGCATCAGGAGTGAAGGGAAACCAGGAACCTGTGACGCGACATAAACTTGCCAGAGAAGACTTGACACATTTATTAGTAAGGGTCATAGACTACAGCATTCGCAGTGGATTTCACCTCCAGTTAAAAGCCAAAGTCCACTCCACAACTGGACCAGTAAGTAACATTATGATAGAGAAAATGACGCTGTTACTGGTTTTCTTTTACTTGGGTCCATGTTGTTGTTGTTGTTATGTGCTGTCAAGTCGCCTGCGACTCATAGCGACCTTATGCACAACAGCCCTAAACTCCGCTCTGTCCTGTGCCGATCGCACCGTCTCTGACACTCCCATCCCAATTATCCCAGTCACTGAATCAATCC
>NW_006399876.1:6526672-6530289 GCF_000299155.1 Elephantulus edwardii
TCCTGGTCCAAGTATAAGTTTCGCATTAGAACGATCAATTGTTCTGGGATTCCCATTCTTCTCAGAGTCAGCCACAGTTTGTTACGATCTACAGTCAAATGCCTTTGCATAGTCAATGAAACACAGATAGACATTCCTCTGGTGGTTCTGGTGGCCTAGTGGCAAGAAGCTGCACTGCAATCTCAGAGGCTCGTGGTTCAAATCCACCAGATGCTCTGCTGGAGAAGGAGGGGCAATCTTCTCCTGTACTGGTCAGATTCAATTTGATGGTATACACACTTGGGTCCATAATAAAATGGTAAAAAAAAAAAGTCACTTTGTGAATGAAGGTAAACCGGGCCCAGGTCACTGCATTTTCAGTTGTTTTGAGCACATGAAAGCTGGACAATGAACAGGGAAGACATGAAAAAGAAGTGACGCCTTTGACCATGGTCAAACAAGTACTGAGTGTGCCATGGACTGCAGGACAAACGCCACAGAAGCTGCACTTAAGGGACCAAACCATGTGTCACATTGGGAAGAGTAGCTGGAAAACTTTGAAACCTTAAAAAGCAAGATGTCTCTTTAAGGACTAGGCATGCCTGACTCCACGGCATTTCCAATTTATTTGAAAGCTGGACAAAGTGGAATACCTGATCCAGCTGTTTTACGGTGTTGCTGTTGTTAGGGAGTGTTGCGGAATGTTCGAGAGGAAGGGAAGGCCCTCTGGCCAGGAAAGATCGCCTAAGCTCCGGATAGGTGCAAGCCTCCCGACGGCCTTTGTTGTTGTTATGTGCCGTCGAGTCGCTTACGACTCATAGTGACCCTATGTACAACAGCCCTAAACCCTGCTCTATGCTGTGTCAATCGCACTGTCTCTGACACTCCCATCCCAATTACCCCAGTCACTGAATCAATCCACCTCATAG
Organism: Elephantulus edwardii; assembly: GCF_000299155.1. Classification (NCBI taxonomy): domain Eukaryota; kingdom Metazoa; phylum Chordata; class Mammalia; order Macroscelidea; family Macroscelididae; genus Elephantulus; species Elephantulus edwardii. Next base: position 6,527,581 of record NW_006399876.1, read on the forward strand.
AGGGTCTTCCTCTCCTGCGCTGTCCCTCCACCCTCCCAAGCATGATGTCCCTCTCCAGGGACCGGACCCTCCTCACAACATGTCCAAAGTATGTTAGACGGAGCCTCAGAATCCTTGCCTCCAAGGAGCCACACGGTTTAACCCTTTCTAGGATGAATCTGTTCGTTTTCCTAGCAGTCCATGGTACTCTCCTCTTCTCCAGCACCACAGCTCAATATCAGCTGTGAAAACCAGGCCAGGAGCTGATTGTGGAACAGACTTTAATACAGAAAATAATAGAGAAAGCTCCCATGTTTGGCTGTACCAGCTTGAGAGAGCTTGCCACCTGGGAAGTTGACTGCCACATCTGTTGAGCTGGGAGTGGTCCCCACGAGTCTGAGTTTCTCCTATCCAATCCACATGTCCCACATCTGTAAGCCCATCCTATCCTGTCTTCCTGTTTACTTGTTTGTATATAAGTGTGCTGCAGCCCCCAGTAAAATTGAGCTGGATCAGCTCTCTGAATGGCTCCAGGAGTGGTGTGTCTCCGTCTCCGTCATGCTTACCCCCATCAGGGTGTCGCTGTTCATTGCTGGCAAACAGAGTGACAATGGAGTCAAGACAGAACCGACCCATAGCTGACCCTCCAGCAGGTTTTCAGAGGTAGTTTAATCACATGGAAGGAGATTGCCCATACTTTGTCTGCGGAGCAGCTGGTGGATTCAAACCGTGTGCCTTCAGGATTGCAGCTCAATTTCTTACCAGTAGGTCACCAGAGCTCCGGTGTTAGTGACCAACCATTACGATCATGGATGTTATTATCATGGATAGCAACTAAGCCTGCTCTGGATGGAGGACAGCTCGAACGCTCTTTGGATGCGAGGATAGGAAGATGTCATCTCACCTGCTCTGGACACTTTATAAGAGGGACCATCCTAGAGGAAAATGCCATGCTTGGTGAAGTAGAGGGACCGTGACAAGCAGGGCATCTCTCAGGGAGAGGGGCTGACACAGAACCACGTGCCCACGCCGAGCAGCGAGTGGGAGGCTGGGGCGGGACCGGCAGGCTCGTGATCACACACAGCATCACTAGACATCAGACGCTGAGGGACAAAGCTGGCGAGCCATCTGGAGCCAAAGGTCTGGCAGAAAGGTCAACAAGGCAGGCAGCAGTGCCTATTAAGGGGCTGAGAAAAAGCAAAAGTCAAGCAATTGCTGAGCCCAGATGAAACTCCTACTGGGGGCGGTCAAACCTGCTCATGGTCTGTCTTCTCAAGGGCCTCTGAGTGAACCTGAACCACCAGCCTTTCAGTCAGCAGCAGTGCCATTAACTTCAGGCATCACTCAGGTGAGAATTCACTTATGTTGTTCATGTGAGGTTCCATCAAGTACAACTCACAGCAACTCTATGAACAAGGTACTTGAACCCTGCTCTATCCTGTGCCATCCTCACACTTCCTGACACACTAGAGCCCATTGTGGCAGTCACTGTGTCAATCCACCTGGTTGAGGGTCTTCCTCTCCTTTGCCGACCCTCCACCCTTCCCAGCATCATGTCCCTCTCCAAGAACAGCCTCTCCTAGCAACATGCCTAGAGTATTGCGGTGCAGTCTCATCATTCCAGCCTCCAAAAAACACTCCAGCTGCACTACCTCCAAGACCTGTCTGTTCGTTCTCTTGGCCGTCCATGGTATGTTCAATGTTCTTCTCCAACATCAGAGCTCAAAAGCGTCAATTCTGTCATCCTTATTCATTGTCTAGCTCTCAGGTGCAAAGCAAGTAATCAGAAAGACCATGGCCTGAGTCAGACGCACCTTAGTCCTCAAACTGACATAATTACTCCTCAATAATTTGGAGAGGTATAGGTCTAGTTGTTTAGCACCACTGTTGTTGTTACGTGCAGTTGAGTGGCTTGCAACTCACAACAACCCTATGTACAACAGCCCTAAACCCTGCTCTATCTTGTGCCAACCTCACTGTCTCCGACACACCTACTCCCATTACCCCAATCATTCAATCAAGCCATCTCACAGAGGGTCTTCCCCTCCTGCGCCGTCCCTCCATCCTCCCATACATGATGCCCCTCTCCAAGGACTGGCCCCTCCTTGCAATATGCCCAAAGTATGTCAAACGAAGCTTCTGAATCCTTGCCTCCAAGGAGCAGCCTGGTTTAACCCTCTCTAGGATGAATCTGTTTGTTCTCCTAGCAGTCCATGGTATATTCAACACTCTCCTCCAGCACCACAGCTCAAAGGCATTAATTCTCTTTCTATCCTCCCTAGTCACTCTCCAGCTCTTCGACACAGCACACAATTGTGAAGACTATAGCCTGGATCAGGCACACCTGTCTCCAGACTGGCATCATCAGCACCATTAGTTGATAAAGAAACATATTCTTCCAGCGCTGGCTGAAAATCGCCTGTGACTTCATCCATAGCCACTGGTGAGAGTCAGCACCCAGAGCCATCAGGGGCTTTAAGCTCGTTGTCCACTGCTATGGTGTGAACAGCTGAAACCCAGGCCCCGACAGGCGCCTGGGGGGGAAAAAAACAGACTCTACTTCATGCTCTGCTGGAGAAGGAGGGGCAGTCTCCTGTACCAGTCAGATCCAATTTGACGGTATACACACACACTTTTTCTTCTTCTTTTTTTAAAAAAGACTACTTCAGCTGTCGCGGCCTGCCCTCGGCCCCCGGCTTGGGGCGAGCCGTCACGGCCCTCTGCCCGGGG
>NW_006399876.1:6530705-6595503 GCF_000299155.1 Elephantulus edwardii
TCATTTCCTTCACCTGCTCCCCCCACCGACCAAACTGCGCAGCTCTGCAACTGCATCCTGGCCCATCCTCACCCTTCTGCCCCCAACCCTCACCTCCTTGTACCCCCAATATGTTTTTCCCAATAAAAAAAACCAAAGAAATGTATTATTTTCTCATCAAATTAAGTTAGTGTTTGTGAAAAACCAGCTGGCCTATTTGGGCAGATCTGTCCTTCAACACTGCTGTCTTCCTAACCCACTTGTCACAGCACCTTCCCTTCTGAGAGTCAGAAAACCTACTGCCACCGAGCCAGCTCTGGTGACCTTAGAGGACAGGGCGGCACTGCCCCACTGGTTTCTGCGTGTGTAAATCCCAATGGGCGGATGCTTCTCCGGCTTTCTCCTGAGAAGCAATTGGCAGGTTAGTTGCTATCAGCTAAACACCCTAAGCAGCACAGCACCACCTCAGAGGGGTGGAGGGACAGTGCAGGAGAGGAAGACCCCGGATGAGATGGATCGAGACAGTACTGGGGCCATAGGGGTCATTGGAGTCAGTGAGACTGGCTCAGGACAGGGCAGGCTTCAGAGCTGCTGTGTGTAGGATCACAATGAGTCGCAGGTGACTTGACAGAAAATAACAAAACCAACCCCACTGCTGTCAGTCAAGCCTGGCTCAGTTCCATCCACGGTCTGGGAGGCTGCAAATGCTGATGGGCAGAGATTGCTCAACCTCGTCCCTGGAGCAGTTGATGGGCTTGAACCGCCCACCCCATGGCTAGCAGGCCAGCATGTGATACACCACTCCACCAGAGCTGCTCACACTGTTCTGTCATGGAACTGGAGCCGGCTCAGCTCACCCTCCAACAAGTTCACTCAGCTGACCCTCCAGCGGGTAGTGAGAGGCTGTGAATGGCCCATTTCCCCCCGTGGAGCAACTGGTTGGGCTGGCGCCCATCAGAGCTTCCGAGAGCTGTTACAGCTCGAGATACATGCAGTTAGAGAAGCTCCCTGCTGGGTGCCTTTTCGACACTGGCTTTCAGGACCTTTTCATTCCACGTAATTGACATGTCCATTCATTCCTTCAAAAACCATCTGTGCGGTCTTACTGTGATTGCTTGCATCGGACCTACAAATCCACGTAAGGGAACTCGTGCTGTAACTCCCCGGATGAGCTGCATTTGTGCACGTCCAGTATTTTACTCAGAGTCGTTACTGAGCTGTCAACGTCCCCCAGAACGCAGCCCTCAGAGCACAGCCCAGCTTTCACAGCTGTCATCAGGGCCCCAGCGGGAATGTGGGTCACTCGGTAGTCCCCTTGTGCCCCCTTCTGGCCATGAGCCACATCCCCAAGCGTAAAGCACGTCCCGGATTCTACCACTAAACTTCATTCCCTGTGCTTTACAACTTGATAAAAATGCGACCCCTCACTGCACAGTCACTTCTTTAGTCGTTACCAGATCCACACACATTCGTGGGCAATTGTTCACGAAATTGGCTTGGTGTGTAGTCTTCCTCTGTGGACATGGCCACTTCGACCTTTGGTGGGGGTTCTGAGGGGGCTATGTACACATTTCAGGTGAGCACATACAGGCATTTCTGCTGAGTACCTCGGGGTGCCAAGCTTGGGCACAGCGTGTGCAAGCACATGAGCTGAGATTGTTCCAGGCTCCCTGCTCCCCCAGCAGTTCAGGAACTGCATTCATGCCCAAGCTTGGGGCTCTTTGTATCATTTTCAAACTCCCCCCCAAACTTACTGCCGTCAAATTGGAAGTGACTCACAGCTGACCCTTTGGCGTATCTGAGGCTGTAAGTGGCACAAGAGGAGACCACCCAACCTCCAGCAGACCTGCTGGGTTACTGGTGCACCCTGTGGCTGGAGCCCCCACCCAGCAGCCTGCAGTAGGAACCACCTCCCACCAGACCCTCGGGCACAGGAGATGGTCCTTCTTTGTCCTGCAAAGCAACTGGTGATTTGAACCATACACCTCGTTACTTCACAAAACAGTCTTTTTCTTTTATTGCTGTTGTGCCCCACAGTGACCCTCCAGGGTTTTCTGAGGCAGTTAGAGGCACCAGGAGATTGTCCATCATTCTCCCATGGAGCAGCTGGTGGCCTCGAACCACACGCCTTCAAGATTGCAGCGCAGCCACCACAGCTAATAAAGAGTATCTTTTTGTATAGCTTGTATCTATTTGGTTAATTAATTGCTTTTCTCTCTCACTGATTTCAAGTGTTCCTCGTATATTAAGAGTCCTCTTAAAAAAAAAAAAAAAGAGTCCTCTTCAGAAGTATTTTCTCTAAATTTGTGGCATGCCTTTTTTTTCTCTGCTGTCTTTTCCTAAAAAAAACTGTATTTCAATAAAATTCACTTAAGCATATCATTAGCACTTTTTTTTCTATAATTATATTTTATTAATTTTCATAAACATTTACAGAGATTTTGGGTTTCCATTCATTCATTGTTGCACTATCATTAGCACTTTTTGAACCATAGTTTACAATCTTTGTTTACCTAAAGGTCATGAAAATACTTTCCTTTCAAAATATTTTAATTTTTTTAGTGTCTTTTAGTTTCATGAAAATTTACTGACTTCGGATTTCTATTCATTCATTGTCACACACTTTCTTCCCTGCCCACCCCTTCCCTCCAGTTGGCTTTCCCTTTGAAAGTTAAAAAAAATTAAAAAAGTGTTATATATCCCCCCGCCCCACTCCACTATGCAGCTTTCATTCTGGACTCTTGTCATGACAGTAATGTCTAATCATATATTCCTCCTAAACCATTCTCTCCTTCCAAAATCTTAATGTAACTTCCACATTTAAGATGAAAGTTGTGCTTATTTATTATTTGTTCTACAGGATTGCCTTGACAACTCTGGATTTCATGTCCACAGAAAGGTCCAGATCAATTTGTCAATTTTCAAGGAAGAAGGGGTAAAAATAGGTTGAGTTGTGACTGGAATTACACTGGGCCTACAGCGGATTAACTGTCAGCGGGAGGAAGAGAGGAAGGGTTTTCATGATACTGTGTCTTCCAAACCAAAAGCATAGCATATTCTTTTACTTGAACGCCTTTAATTTCTCCTAAAATATTTAATGACTGTGTAATAGTCTTCATGCATTTCTATTTTTTGTTTTCTTTACATTTCTGTTTTTTAAGTTGTTGTAAATGGATGTGTTCTTTTCCAAGCGTGTGTGGTTAGAATATAAACACAAGATTGATTTTTCAAGTATCTTTTCCTTGTATTCAAGCCCACTGACTTCCAATCTGTTATATTTTGATTCCTTTATATTTTCAGTTCCTTTGGCTTTTTTTTTTTAAATTGTATTATTTTTACGTGTACCGTCAAATCAGATCTGACTGGTACAGGAGGAGATTGCCCTCTCCTTCTCCAGCAGAGCATCTGGTGGATTTGAATTTCAGTTCCTTTTTAAAACCATTTCTGGTGCAGGTAATAGCTTTTACTGCTTCTTTCCCCATTTTTACTTTTTTTTTTGGGGGGGGGGCGGTTTAACCTTCCAGAGGCCTCCATGTAATGCTTGAAGTCAGTGGTACACTTGTCTCATTTGTATTAATTAAGCTTGATGCTTGCCATGGGGTTATTTTAGATTATCTTTTGCCAAATTAGCAAATTCCTCTCTAATTTGCTAAGAATTTTATTATGAGTGGTTGGGAAATATTATTAATCCTTTTCCCACATCTGTAAAACAAGGCTATGACTTTATCCTCTTAACATATCTTCATTTTCCAGTCTTTCAAAAAAAAAGAGAATTTATGTCTGAAAAGTACTGACTGGTGGAGCAATGGGGCAGCACTGGTTGCGCTCATCTGTCTATGCTGAGATCATTCTTTCAATGACAGGCTTGGCCAACTGAAAGAGACATTCATTTGTGCTCATTCCAAAGAAAGGTGACACAAGAGGATGCAGAATCCACACAGCACTATCGTTAATACCACACACAAGTAAAATCTTGCAGATAATTGGAGCTGTTTATCAGCAGGGCTCAGAAACTCAAGCTGGGTTCAGAAGAGGTCATAAAACAAGGGCTATCATTGCTAATGCAGATGGATCTTGGGTGAAAGCAGAGACTAGTAGACCAAAAGTTTACTGTGCTTTATAGACTATGCAAAGGCATTAGACTGTGTGGATGATGACAAATATGGGTAACATTTTAAAGAACAAGGATTCCAAAACACTTAAGTGTGCTCAGGTGGAACCTGTACATGAACCAGTTGTTCAAGTGAAAAACAGGATGGGTCAGGGGTGTATCCTACCACCGTACTTAGTCTGTATGCTAAATAAATAACCCAAAGAGCTAGACTATATCAATAAGAATACGACATTAGGACTAGTGCAAAACTCCTAACTTGTGAAATGCAGATGACATCTTATCTGCCGAAAACAGACAACCTGAAATACTGATAAAGACTATATATATATATATATATATATATGTAATTTTCATTACAGCGTATACCTCAACAAAAATCATTTTTCAAATCTTCACAACTGGATAAGAAACATCCCAGTAAACAGAAATTGGCATTATAAAAAAAAAAAGAAATTGGCATTATCAAGGATTTCTTTTAATTGGCTCCACAATTAATGTCCATCAAGGAAATAAAATCATGCATTACAGGGTACAAATCTGCTAAAAGACACTTCTTTAAAGCAGCAAGGAAGAAAAGTGTCTCTTTGAGGACTAAGTGTACCCAATCCATGGTATTTTCAATCACGTTGGGCCTAAGTCTCCGGCTTGGAGGCTCATGTGTCAAGTGACTGTATTCTGGAAGGTGGTTTCTCTTGGTCTTGGTGAGGGTGAGAGGTATGGATTGCATTTTTTCGTTCACAATCAGGTGTGAATTGATTGGATTTGCTGGATTTAGCTAAAGCGGGCTATGGGCTGGAAGCCTCTTGATTTAGTCACGAGGACCAGGTGGGCAGGCCTTGGACGGCAGGCAGTAGGGTCCTCAGCTTGGTGCCATGCTTGGGATGAACATTTTTCTGTGGTCTGTCAATTTGCTGTACTGAGGTAACTTGGGGTTGCTGTGATGCTGAACTCTGTGCTACTGGTGGGTCAAACACCATAAGGTTACCCACCGTGGCCAGTGTTTGGTGGCGCTCACAGACAGATTCAGATTTGGAAGCAGGAGTGGCATCCACGTCCTAAACCCCATGGCTCTGGAAACTCTATGAACACAGGAACCGACGGCCGAGAACCGGGTTCCAGTCTTTTGTTCATAGGGTTGCTATGAGTCCTACTTCACAGCACTTAACAACAACATATGCATATGAAAGTTGGACAATGAATAAGAAAGACCAGAGAATTGATGCCTTTGAATTGTATTTTTGGCAAAGAATATGGAACGTGCCATGCTTTGCCAGAATAATGAATAAATACTAAAATGCAATCATGCCAAGACTGTGCCTCACACACTCTGGGCATATAAAGAGGGACCAGACCCTGGAGAAGGACATCATATTTGTAAAGCAGTGGGTCAGTGAGGGAGACGGACTGACACAGGGTTCAATGTCAAATTCAAGCACAGCAGTGACTGGATGGCCCAGGACCAGGTAGAGTCCCTGTTACACAAGGAGTCTTCTGTTAGGGGACAGAGGCACCTCCACAGTACCTCACAGCCTTACTCAACACCATAAAATTCTGTCCCCCCATCAACAAATGAATGGATAGAGAAGCTGTGGTATAGTCACACAATGGAATACCACACTGCACTGAAAAACAAGGAACTCATGCCGTATTATTCAAAATGGTTGACCCTGGAGGACATTATGCTGAGTGAAGTATCTCAGTCACAAAAGGACAAATACTGCATGGTGCCACTGTTGTGGCAGGACTGACCTCAGAGGTGGGAGGAGACTGAGAAGGATGGGTTCAATAATGTATACTGCATTGAAACAGATGAGGGAGAAAATTGTTTAAGAGGGAAAATTATTAAGTATTTTGTCATGACAGGAGTCCAGAGTGAAGGTTGTATGGTGGAGTCAACCTGGGGGGAGGGATTGAAACAATGAAAGAATTTTTCTTTTATTTTTCCAAGAGGGTAGTGTACTAGGGGGGAGGGTTGGGAGGAGAGAAAAGTGCAACAATGAATGAATGAAAATCCAAAGTCTCTGTAAATTTTCATTGAAATAGTAATTTTGTTAAAAAAAGAACCGCTAAAAAAAATTTTTTTTTTGGTAAAAATTTTTTTTTTAAAAAAAAAGGTGTAGTGCACATAGGAAATGAAAAAAAAATTTTGTCCCATGTTTATTGTATTTCAGTTACAAGTATTCATTTTCTGACTTGTCAATTCATCTCCTATAAAGCTCTTATGTTTACATAAAAAGGTCATGTCCAACACTTGTCAATTAGGTAAAATACATTGCATTGTTCATTTTTCCACATCTCTTTTTAAAAATTTATTCTATAATTTCTAAAAATTTTATTCTAAAAATTATTTCCATGAGTAATTATTCATGGAAATATTTGACTTTTTTATTATGACCTTTCTGTTCTACCAGGCTTGGCTTTATGAAGCCGGGTGAGCGGGGTGCCTCAATGGTAAGGGCTCAGCTGTGAACAGAAAGGTTGGTGGTTCAAATTCACCAGCTGCTCCACAAGAGAAAAGCTCGGTGATCCGCTCTTGTAGACACCCAAACCAAGAAAAACTCCACGGGGTGGTCCTGCCCTGGCACACAAGCCCACCAAGTCCACAGCAACCCAGTAGTGCCCATCATCCGGTCAGCGGTGTCCAGACACTCCAGGATGCTGGCTGGATCCACCTCCTTGGTGTTTCCTAAACTCCAACTTGCACTTCCCCGGCACGGACAGTTCTGAACAGGCACGTCAGTTCAGCCAAGCTGCTGTTACCTTCCCCGTCCGGCTCAAGAAGTATGAACGGGGCTCTCAGCCCATGTCTCGCCTCCTTCATTACCTCTAACTCTAGCCGTGTCTCCCCAGCAGTGTCAGTGTGGGAAGTTCTGGGGCTCCGCTCCCTGCCTGGCCTTGCGCCTTGGAACTGGCAGAAGCCATGAGGGGAGAAGCGGAAGGAATGTCAGGTGTGCTCCCATGCACACCCACTCTCTTCAAGCGTGGAACAGTGAACACAGCAGGGCTGCCAAAGAATGCAAACTTTTTTGGAAGAGGTGCAGCCAGTCAGTGCCTTGGAGGTGCACGTGGCTAGGCGTCACAGAAGGGTCAGTCGCTGGAGGAAGACATCACGTCTGGTAGAGGGTCAGTGAGGCTCATCAGCAAGACCCTTGATGTGATGACACGGTAGCTACAAACGGCCTCAGACACAGCCCGGACGAAGCGGGCACAGGACCCGGAGTCATTCTGTCCCACATGAAATCATCGCAGCTCCGCCAACACCTCCCGGGAGCATTTCCACTTCCTTCGGTCCCGGAAGGCAGGAGGAGCATTTCTCATGGATTTGTCTGTTGCAGGGATTCCGCACTCTCGTTTGTGTCTACGGTGCCAGGTAAAGATGAAAACGGTTTCCCGCGGCCAGAGGGCGCACCGATGCCCGTGTCCTAAGAAAGCTCTGTGCCCCGGCTGTGAAGACGCCCCTCCCTGCGGCAGTTCTGTTGGCTGAGCCCTCAGCTTCGGAGCCCTGCTCCAGTCTGGCCGTCTATGTATGCTGAGGGACGCCAAAGTCCCTGACTCTCCAAACAGACCCGCGCTTTTCTTAGCCTATGGGCAGGGACGGGGGCTGCTCCACCTGGCTACCTGCAGGCCCGACCACTTAGTCCCAGCTGGGCCATTTCAGCAGCCACAGAGTTGAGGTCACTCCAGGTCCCCTCGCCCGGGGACGCAGCAGACGCCAGAGCAGAGCTGAGGCACCTATCACAATGTCACAGAGCTGTGAAGACCCCTCTCCCCCGAGCCAGGAAGGACGGACACAAAGATACAGGCTCTGTTCCTGTCCACATCACTGCAAACTAGTCCTGAAGTTCATTGTTATCAATACATAAAAAGCAAAAGAGAAACTAAACTCTGAACCTAAAGTACCTCTACCCTTCCGGACACATTTGTCCTGCCAGAGAAAAAAAGACCAGAATTCAGTCCCCAAGACAAACCTCAAATGCCCCATTACTAGACACAGAGGAGAAAAGGTTCCTGTGGGATAGAGAGGCCAGACTAATGCCCATGGGCCACACTGGAGCTGGCCCAGCGGGGACACACGCCCAGTCTTGGGTCCAGGCGACCCCAGACCACAGAGGCTGGCCTGCACTCTGGCCAAGCTGGGCTCCCAACGAGAACACTGAAGAACAACTTCTCCTCAGGGATCCCCAAGAGAACCACCCCAACGGGTACCCAGGAACGACTCCTGTCACCACTGTCTTCAGAGGGCCTGGCTGGCTGGGACGCCTCGCTGCCGTTTCCACACCACTTCTAGAGGGAAAATCAGTAAGAAATAAGGCACCAGACATGCGATTTTTGTTTTTTTTTTATTTCCGTATGCAATGTAATGTTTAGGCACGCTGCTTGGGATGCTATTTCTAAAAAAATTGTTGGCCATTTTTAAGAATCTTCTTTTGGTTTTTTAAATACTGGTCAGGAAAAACAAACGATGTAAAAATAAGTGAATAATTTTCTATTACAGAAATGAAAAACTGGTTTGCATCTAAAAGTGCAAGAGGTGAAGTCACTGGACGCTCACACCAGACAACAGGGCCATTTTCGTATATTGCTTCAAGGCTGTGCTGGATTTTCATATTGACATAGAAAATTATAAATTACATTGAATTAGTATCCATAATCACTATAATATATACACAAACCAGTCCTAAAAAAACGCACTGGCTCAGAATTTACGAGGGGGAACCTCACGCAGTGCGCATGGTCAGAGGGGGAACAGCTGGCGCTAGCCCCGAGGCTGGGGACAGCACGGCCCGCAGTGGACGCACGCCGATGCCAGCGGCCTGCAGCAATGCCAGTGCCTGTGGGGTGGCCGGGGCCCAGCAGTCGGCTCTGAAATGTTCACTGGTGATCGTCATGAACAAGGTAAATGCTGATGAATGGGTTAAAAAGGCAGATGAACTACCCAAACAGAACAAACAAAACCTAAAGCGCAAGCCACACCCGCTCCCCAGGTTCTAGTGTTTCACCGGCAGGAAGAGTCATTTCAAGCAAACAAACAGAACGTATGGCTTTACAGAACATCAATTTATCAACTAAGTCATAGCAATAAATACTGAATCTCTACCAACAGACTGACACTTTTGATCCGTTTTTAAAACGAGACAGAAAACAGGTACCAATTGAAAACTGGTTATAAAAAGAACACCAAGATTTCTTATTCAAAAATTGTTTTGTGAGTGAGAAGAACCAAGTGAACACTGGACGGGCCCGTGACCCACAGCTCCTCGCCAGCCTCTAGATCCAAGGAGAGGGAGTTCCGAATTTTGTACAAGGTGAAAAATTATGAAAACTGCCTAATAATACTTTGGTCACACTAATAACTGTCAAATAGTTATGTTTCAAATACAATAGATCTGTGTATTCACTTTTATAAAACTATTCTTACAGCCATTTGAACTCTAGTATCACTACTCTTGTTACACAGCCGCGAGGTCCTATCCCACAGGCCGCCCAGATCTGAGAACGATACAATATAAACATACACTGCCATCCTCAGTATCCGCCGACGTGCTACCTGTGGGGACGTGGGACTCTGTCCAGTGTCCTAGGATCCAGAGGAGAAAGTTGCTGGCCCTGATCGTTTGCAGAGCGAGTGCAGCAGTGATTGGCCTGGCAGGCTCCGCGGAGCGCTCCGGAGTGCTGGGCGGTGGCGATCTGCGGTCCTCAGTCAGCAGCAGCTGTTGTTCATCATACAGGGCCATTGACCGACGTGTCCCCTGGCATGCTTGGCTGGTCAGTCCTGAGAGGGAGACACAGAAAGGTGAGACCCTGGCATAGAGCTGTGTTTGGAGGAGAGGGGCTCAGCGGCGTCTCCAGCACCCAGCGCAGAGCGGCCCTCGCCAGTGTCCGATGCACACAGATCCATCTCACTCCAGACAAAGGCCCCTGCTCCCCTGGCAACTACAAGCACTGAGCCCGAGCCTCAGCGAGTGGGCCACGCACACCCTCGCACCACTACCTGTTGCTGCCAGAGGCTCCCGGAGCTCTGTGCTCACTCTGATTAACACACAGCAGGTCCACAAACAACCGAGTCCCAGAGGGTTCCACTGCCAGGGAGGGAAGCCAAGGTCCAGAACAGGGCAGGACTGAAACAAGGACCCCAGGAGAAAACCAGGATTCCTGAACAAGCATCTCCACCCAGTGAAGCGCCGGTCAACACGACAGGACAGGCCGTGTCTCATCTTATTTCCAACACCCCTACCCGAGCTCCTGGTGAGTCTCTGGGGAAGGCAGGAGGTGCCAGGTGGTGGCTACAAGCAGGGCCGAGCTCTAAGGGGACAGGGCATAAGGTTTAGAAGAAGCTGACAGAGGTCAGGGAAGTCGGCATCCAAAGATCATGGTCACAGGAGCAGGCAGAAGCAAGTTCACCCAGCACTCCGCTGAGCTCCCTGTCGACGCCTGTAAAAGGGCTAACCACCCAGGACTGCTTCGCCATCAAGGGCCTCAGGGTAGCCCTCGAGTGTCATCTGAGCAGACAAAGCTCGCTCCTCAGTGAGGACAAACTCTTGGGCCAGATGAGGCGTGGCCGCCACAGCCCAGGGAGAACCGATGGGCCTGTGACCAATGTGGTTCTCAGCTCACAGCCCTCAAGGGGGGCGGGGGCCCAGAGCCAGGACTCCCAACCCTCCATGCTGTGTTCCAGCACCAGCTCAGGACGCAGGCCCACAGGGAAGTGGCATTCCCAGCCCGGCCACCGTGGGTACCCTGGCTGGGAGCTGTCCGTTACCTCTGCTCTGGGGAACTGCTGGCAGGCTGGGGGGCTGCGGACTTGGTCTCCGGCACCTCGGGACTGTCCTCCACCACGTATTTACAAGCAGCGTCTTGAGAGGTAGACAGTTTTCCGTCCTCACTGCAGAGAGAGAGCGGCAGGGACATGAGGCGTGCGGGGGGCGCTGGCAGGACAGGGTCACATGCAGATGGCGCGAATCATGACTGCTGTGAGTCAGGGCCCTCAGGGAGCATGCTTGGGGACAAGCACAGACACAGACGGGGGCCAGATGGTGGGGGCCCGAGGGACGGTGTGATGCAGCGGGGTCGGAGGCCCGGGGACCGCACATACCGGCAGGACTTCAACACTCTGAAGCCAAGTGTGCAAAACAGAAAGAGAAATGGACAAGAGTTTCAGAATACTCCTACAAGTGCGGGGCGGGGCAGTGCGCCCGCGATGGCGCACTAGCCAAGCCGCAGGCTCGGGAGGTGTCAAATGAACCTGTTTGAAGGAATGAGTCTCAGTTAAAGCGTTCTGCTGGCAGGGCCACGCCCACCTCAGTGGTGGGCCAGCCCCAACCCGTGCTGGCCGCTGCCTCGGGAGGAGGGCGCCGCTGTCGGGAGCAGGAAGTGGTCCTCAGCGTGTGTGGGATGAAGGGGCTCAGGAAAAGGCGGCGCCCCGCGGCCACCAGGGTCGGTCCCCTCGGTGGCTCTGGGCAGATGGGTGGGGGAAGGGATGCACCCTCATCTCTATCCACGGCTGAAACGGAGACGTGGCCTGTCCGGTCACTCTCACATTTCTGCTCAATGAAGGCAGTACCAAGTGCAGCCAGGTGTTCTCTTTCTAGGTTTTACTCAAAAACCTTAAATTTAAGATGATTCCTGGCACAGCTGAAGGTTCCAGGTAATTTGTAAGTAGAACATTAAAGTTGAAGGGCTTGCCGACTGGACGAGCCATTGTTCCTCCTGCTGACCTCACTTGCCTCTGAGCTCGTGCCGTTTCCTCCTCTGCACTACTGACCGGTCGATTCCACAGGCGTGACTGATCCGTGGATAGCCCCCCATCCCCACTGCACAGCTCCTCCCCAGGGCCGCGACTCCCCTCCACAGGATCCTCTCCTCACCTCGCTCCGAGAGGGTCACGGACACATGCCCCCACCCTGTGCCGGTTTCTGTCCTCCTCCCCTGCAGGGTCTACTTGGGGGTGGGAGTTGTTTCTCAGGTCCTTAGTAGGGACTGGAGGACTCTGGGTCAAAGCTCCAGGAGCCCAGCACCAGGGCCACGCCTGTCCCCAGGCTGTGTCCTCTAAGACCATCATTGTCCAGCAGGAGGGGTGCAGTGAACAGTCTCCGACACTGCTGGCGAACCACTTCCAAGCTCTGAGATTCTTCCCGCACTCACTACTGGCCTTGCTTGTCTTTAAACTACCCATTTGCTTACAAGCCTTTCGTCACTGGTTTACAGAACTCGACTACTGAGTTACTAACACGGCATCTTCTCTCGCTCAGCCCATTCCTTTTCTCTGGGAACGTCACCAGCCAGCAAGTCCGTACATGGATGCAATCACACCTGCGTGGCATTCCTGCCCTCACGGAGGCATTTTAAAAGCATCTCTTCTCTGTCCGGGGCCAGACCTCTCTGCCACCTTCGCCCTTGACAGTGTCACCAGCCCCAGGGCCTGCTTCCTCGTGCCAGCCACGCAGTCAGCGTGTGGGTCAGGCCAGACCTCGTCTTGCTCTTCCTGTAGTGGGCTGGCCTCCCAGCGGGCCTGCTGGCCGGTCTGACCAATCTACCACGGAGTCACTGACCCAGCTCCCTCAAGTCAGCTGAGATCGCACACCTCCACACGTGGCCCTGCAGGGTGTCCTCCTAGCTAACACTGGTTACAGCTGCTAGACAGCTCACGGACACCCGTTTACACCTTGACTATGTGGTGCAGAGAACCGTCTGATGTGGCTGTGTTGGCCGTCACTGGGTGGGGTTACGTAGGAGAGCAGTGTGTAGCCAACCAAATGCTGCTAATAACCTCACTAAGGTAAGTTACAGTGTTGCAGGAAGAAGGCATGTGTGGGTCCGGTCAGTCCTGTCATCATGACAGACTCCAAATGAGTGACCCCAGAAGTGGAAAAGAGGCCCCTTCCCACCACCGAGGAGAACAAGGCAGTGCACACCTGATCACCTGATCAGAGACCCCTGCAGGCAAACTCCAAGAAGGGGGAGGCAGGGCTGTGATGCTGAAGGACGGGACAGGACAGCAGGACACCAGCCAAACAGAGCCACGGGCCCAGGAGCCACAGAGCCCAGGAGAAGGCAACAGGGTGAGCGTACTAGTGGCAGAAAGCAGCCAGAGGAGTGGGGTCTTCGGGCATTTGTTGGGGTCTTCAATTTGCTGAGCTACTTAGACCAGCACGGTGCTATCCAGAGCACGTAACACGGCTACCATGAGAGCGCTTTCTACCGTTTTCCTGAGCCTGAGCAGGGCGGAGGTGAGGCCTGTGGGCCCAGAACCAGGCAGAGCTGAAGAAGAGCTTCTGAGACGTGCCTGATGCAGAGGTACAGCCTGGCACCCCTCACCAACCCCACATCCTGAGCTGTCTGTGCCCCACGCAGCCAGCACCAGCTGCTGAGCCTGGAGAGAGGTGAGTGCAGCAGGGGCTGCATCACGTCTGACGGCCGGTGGCCGGTGGTGGTGTCTGGCCTCAGGATCAGGCCGGGGCTGCCTGCAGGAGCTCCCGCCCCCTTGTGGAGGTACAGGTGGCAGAGGTCTCCAGGCGGCCACGCGGTTTCCGCAGGTTTAGGGATGGAGCCCACATGCCCACGAGCCTGTGCCATTCAATGGCTCACTTTGTGAACATGCCCTTGAAGAACCCATTCCTGACCCAAGTTCAGAAGGGAGGTTGCTTGTTTCCTAGAAGCTGTCACTCTGCACGTGATTCCTGATGGCATCATCACTGCATCCCGAGCCTGCTTCGAAACTTCTGGATCTGAGCGCTTGACGCCTGGACCGTGACGTGCTGGTTCTCACGTCTGTCGGCTCAGGCAGGGTCACCGTGAGCAGGAATGCACTCAATGGTAGTGGGTGAGAAGAGTGCTGGCTGGACATTTTTATTCTACTTATGAGTAGAGAGACTTCCCTGGACTTCCAAACACAAAGCGCAAGGCGCCCTAACTCCCCCTCAGTCACTGGAGCGCCACTGCCCGGCTGGTGCCCCTGTGGCCGCGGCAGACGAGCAGCTCCTGCCCCGTGACTCCTCCCCACCAGCCTCCCCAGCACCGGACGCGCCGGAGGCCTCGGCCCTGGTTACCTTTTGAAGACCGCCGTTTCTGTCTTGGCATCTACAGTGAGGCTGAGCGTTTCCTTCATGCCGCCATTCATCACTGTCTCAGTTACCTTGTCTGGACTCTCGGTGTCATCCTCCCCGTCAGAGCTGGCTTCCATGGCCACGCTGCCCGGCCCTGGAAAGACACACAGCTGCCGGGGAGGAGTTCAACCCTCTCTCCACAGCCACCCGGCTACACTGGGCGCCCAAGAAGGAAGGGAAATGCGGCCCTCCAGTGCGCCCCTCAACCACGCCGTGCCCTCTTCCCCTTCCACTTCCCCTCAGTGACATCCTATCGTTTACTTTTATTCTTTTCTTGCGGCTTTGTAATGGATTATTTATTCTGTAACAGGCATCATATGGAGCTACTGTCTATAAGCTTGGTCCCTGTAGTCAGAACAACAGGGCTCCAATCCCAGTGTTCCTACGCAGTGAGGAGTGGTGGACAGAATGGAATGAACCTGTAACTGATAACTAGGGCTGTATTTTTAATGAGAAGGCATATGTTGCATCAGATTTTTCAGAATTTTGTCTCTAATTCTGATGCTGACTTTCTCGTGACCTGCAGGTCATGCCGGCTGTCCCTGTGTGCAGCATGGTGGGGGAGGGGGCACCTTCTCCAGACTTTATGCTCCCTCCTCACTGGCCCTGCCCTCCTCCACTCACTCCAGTTTTTAATCAAACCCATGCACTGACACTCCTGGTCACAATGGCTGTGGGCCAAAGAGGGAGTGTAGGTGAACGTTCTGAAGGTGACTAATGAACACACCCCTCTAAATGTGAAAACACTCAGATACACTCAAACACAGGGCTCGGTGAGGGCCAAGTGCTGGCTGCTAGCTTAGTCTATTTCTGGTCTTACTGGGCCGGGGTGAGGCAGGTTTCCTCCCTGTCTGCGCATTCTGAAGCCCTGCTCCTCAGAGTCAATGGGCAGAGGCTCTGCATCCAGCACCTCCTCATCGGTGCCTTGGGACAGCAGCCCCACCGTCTCGTTCTCCTGGCCCCTTTCAGTCCCAAGCCTCAGAGACAGCGTGGTTCTGTTAAGTTGCTGGCAGACACAGCCAGCTTCCCAGAGAAATGACGTCTAAAGCCCAAGCTCGAGCCTCCCCACACACAGCCTGGCAGGTCTGCCAGCAGCTCTTGGACCTCACGTACCTTGTGGCTGTGCTGTGAGGGCAGCCGCACTGCTGGTCAGCGGGTCCAGGGGCTCAGCGCTGGTCTCCATCTCCACGGGAGAGTTACTCCTCAGCGTGTCTTTGGTACTTTTAGGAGACACAGAATCAGAGGTCAGCAGAGGGAACCACCATTCACACAATATCTTTGAAAATCCTTTGTGTTCCATAGGGAGACCTCATCTCCTACACACTCCAACAGCAAATTAACCTCCGAGGAGATGGTGACGGGGAGCCCGCGAGTATGGGGTGAGGAAACGCCTGCCCCCAGAAACGGGAAGCGTCGGAGGAACACCCCTTATCCCTCTGTGAACACCAGCTCCCAGGCGGCCAGCAGACAGGGGACGTCTGACTTTACCCACCACACCGACTCTTCTCCCACAAACCTCTCGCTGACTCAAACTCCCTGCAGAGCCGGCCCTGCCGAGCGAGGCTGCAGGGGGCACAGAGGACACCAAAGGGCACCGCGGGCAAACGCGTGTGTCTGCAACACTCCCCCAATACCCCCACCGCCTCTCGTGTGAGGAGTGAGGGGAGGAGAGCTGCTCTACCTCAGTCTTGGGGGCCACAGGCTCTCTCTAGCCAGTCAGAGACAGAAAAGATAAGGGGACCCTCCGGTGGGTTTTCAGAAGGGGTAAATCACACAGGAGACTGCACGGAGCAGGTGGTGGAATCAAACTGTGTGCCTTTGCATTGGCTCCACCTGACCTCTCTGGAGCCCACACCCCAGCTGGCTCCCAGGGGGTCTGCCTGCCTCCCTGCCACGGATCACTGCTCACACACAGCACTTGTTAGCACAGGAAAAGCAATAAAGTCCAGTGTGGGCCAGACACGGGAGTTTCGGCGGACAGGCAACATGTTGAGTACATCTAACAAACCCTAACACTGAAAGCAGCCGAGAAAGAGGAAGGGACCTGTTTTCCCCGTCCAGCCAGGCCTGAGCCACATCAATCCCACGGACAGGGGACGAGGACCACGCAGGCCCTGCCACCCTCACCCCTCAGTGCCCAAGCTCGCCGCTGCTGCACGTCTGTATCGTTGAGGGTCGGCCTCTTCACTGACTCTCTGCCGACAGCACAAAGAGCAAGGACTAGCAAGACCCGTGTCTTCCTCATCTGTGGACAGTCTCCCTGCACGCACAACCCCCTCGGGCTTCCCCCTGCAGAGCCGGAGGAGCAGTAGTATGTCCAGTGCAGTTCTGGGACATCGTCCCAGGAGACTGACAACTGCAAAATGTCCCCATTCACCTGGGACTCAAGGGAGGAGGACGTGATGGCCTCCTGTGGAGATGTGGGTCCCCCCCAGGCTCAGGGGCACACTGAGCTCAGGCCAGCGCTGACCACACCCCTCGGCCCACTCTCCAGCGAGGAGGGCAGAGATCGGGCCGACCGCTCACCTCAGGGAAGACGTGAACTCCGAGAACGAAGCCCAGCCTGTCTGCTTGGCCGGCATCGGCTCCTCCGTGCTCCAGACGTCGGAGCCCACCGAGTCGAGGGGAGCACCATGGGTTGTCTCCATGGGGACATCAAAGTTGGCTGACCAGCCGGGTGCTGAGGAGAGAGAGGAATTTTAATGGAATGTTTTCAGGCATTTCACAGGATACAGGTTATTTGTGAGAAATAGCCTATCAGTCGTAAATCAAAAGCCTACACTAGGGGGATGTGGGGGAAGGATTCAGTGCTTTGCTGTGACCGTGGAAACAGCACACACATGACAACAGCCCCTTCCAAGCCCACATGATGTCTCTGAGCACACAGCCCCATCAACAGGATAGCACGCAGGAAGACAGCCACACACGAGGACTCGGCCGGCTGGGGCGAGTGCTTCCTTAGGCATCACTGAGATGAGCTGCATCGGATTCAGGGACTCCACGCACCACAGAATCGCTCGCCACTGGCCCTGCCCCGCCCTCACACCGGCTGCACCACAAGCTCGCTGACGTGGCCTGTGTCACGGTCCATCCTGAGTGACTTCCTCCGTTCTGCTGACCTCCACTTCTTCCTCTCCAGGGACGGTCCCCCCAGTGACAGGCCAGAGTCTGTGAGACAAAGTCTCACCATCTTGTTCCTAAGGCACATCCAGGCCACACCCACTCCAAGGTAGGTCTGTCCATCTGGCAGGCCATGGACCAGTCAGTACTCCAGCCACGTCACTCGAGGGCAATGAGTCTTCTTACCCGTCACCCAGTCTGTGTGGGCGCAGCAGTGCTAGAAAATCCCGTGGCTCGGGCCCTGCTCACCTTAAGCCTTTAACGTCATAGCTTTGCTTGTTAATACTTTCAAGATGCCTCAGCATGGGGCAAAAAAGAGTGTGTCCATGTGGTTTCTTTCCTTTGGACAAAGGTACCGCATGTGGTAATCTGAACCCAGGGGAAAGGGCAGGAAGGGCATACAGGAAAAGGCGACACTATTGTTGCCACTTTTCTGTAAACCTTAATATTACTCCGTAACGAAAACAATGCGTTTTAAAATAATATGTCATCTAAATGTATTTAAAACTCTAGTATGTTGTCTATTCAGATGCAGTAACCTGGAAAGGACCCTCAATGCTTCCCGTACTGACCGGGACTCCGTGCGACCACACCTGCAGGGCATGTTTCAACGTGGCCGCAACCCATCGCCCCCCTGCTGCCTACACATCTCACAGAGTTGTCTCCGATCCGCTCTGGGCCAGGTGGGCTGTGGCAAGTGCGCCCACAAGGTGACCCTCAATGAGGACTCAGCAGAGCTGTCTCCCCGCCCACCACGCTGTGTACAGTGAGGTTCCTCCAAGAACTAGGAGAGGGCTCCTTGACAGGGAGGTCTGCCTGCCCGTCACATGCAAAGCTCTGGAACGGGGCCTCCGCTCCCCAGTGAGGGGGTCCATGTTAATGAGCTTGTCAGCACTTAGGACTCCTCCTGATGGGCCCTCCAGAACCTCAGTACTCTGGAAACGTCTAAACTGCCCACAAATCTTCTAAAGGCAGCCACAGGGGCTGGTGGAGATGGCAGAGACCCTCAAAGTCAGAACTGCACACCTCCTGGCTACACAAGAGCCTCTGGAGATCTGCCCACAAAAAAGTCTCCTCAAGGGGCAGGAGAGGTGTGGGGACTCTTGTCACACCAAACCTAGAGGGAGTGCTGGTGGCGTGACCTCATCATGAGATACTCCTGCTCTCTCCTTGTGCCCACGCCCCTTATCCAGGTCACAATGGCAGGGTGGCAGGACTCCACACATTTGCCATGGCACCAGCTACCTTGACCTCAAAGCTGCAGTGATTCTGGACAAAAGTCCACGGCACCCATGTGGTGATGCCAGCCCGTGTCAGGGTGTATATACAATCCCGGCGTCCTGGGGGACCCTGGCCCCAGTGTTTGCTAACCCAGTTCCCACACTGTCACCGTCAGTGACATTCTCCAGACATGATTTTTTAAATCAAATCCTGGGCTGGCTCTCTTCCTCAGCGTCCTGGGTTTCCATGGACGACTGTGCTGACCTGGTCCTCCTGACATGCCCAGTGCTCTGCCCTGTGGCCCTAAATTGAAAACCCCTGCTTTTCCACTGGGCAGGGCAGACAAGATGGGGATTGAAGAAACGCGGATGTGCCCCGAGGACGAGTCAGGGGACTCTGCTCTGCTTTCCTTGGTCCCCTCCTCTGCAAGTGTGGCTCCACTGAGGCCTAGGTCTGGGTGGGCACCCAGGTGAGAAGTGTGACCCACACAGACCTTTGGAGGATAGGAAGCCCCAATGCCAACCCACAAAACTCTTTCTCAGATGTTTCTGAACTTTTCCAAGTTAGCAGTGATTTTAAAGGGCCAGCTAACTTGAGTGGTCCTGGCAAGCAGAGGAGCAGAAGCACAGAGCTCGGACCCTCAGGATTCGAGTTTTACAAAACAGCCAGGAAGCAACCCGCTGCCGTTTATTCCACTCATGACCCTCCCGCGGTCTTCTGTCCCCATCCTGCCGGAGCACCCGTCTCCAGAGCAGCAGCCCCCCAGCGGACCTGTGTCCACACAACAATGCTCCATCGCCTTACTCCTCTCCTCGGGTCTGGTCCTTAAAACTCACGCCCCAGGGAAGGTGCTGTCAGGCGTCATGGAGGCGGTTCTGACACACAGACCCCACGTACAACAGCAGCAGCTCTGGCAGATCCTGTGCTGTCCCCTTGGACCAGGCCACAGCCACGTCTCCTCGGTCAGCCACGTCCCCCCGGTCTGCTGTCTGAGACCACGCCGCAGCCACGTCTCCTCGGTCAGCCACGCCCCCCCGGTCTGCTGAGACGAGGCTGCAGCCACGTCGCAGGCATATCTCCCTGGGGACCTTCCCTTTCACACCGCTCTCCTCTCCCCCTCACCAAGCCAGGCTCCCCTTGCCATGCACTGATCCCCTGTGATAAAATTCATCCTCCTCACTTCTCAAGTCTCCTGCTCACATTTCTTCAAAGACAGGTTTGCCTGCTCTCTGGCAGCCCACGGTCTAGTCCCCATTCCCTGCCAACAGCACGTGATAAACGTCCCGCCCTTCCATGTGAGGCCCAGACTGGAGCGTACACTTGAGCTTCACTTCCTGCAGACCCAAATGTGTCCTGCAAGTTCCCATCACGAGACAGAAGAGGACTTACGTTCATTCAAGTCTACCTCCATTTTATCTTCGGCATTGGCACTACTGGATTCAAAGAGGTCTTGCTTGGCTCCATCTTCCTCTTCTGAGTCTGTGCTCTCCTCACTGTCTGTACTGCCTGAGCTGAGGGGAGAAAAACCAAAATATTTCGTGTTGCTCATAGCCATCAATATCACCAAGCCCAGACAATTTGAAAGGTCAGACAGAAGAGCTGCCTGACCTTTCATGACAACTGTCTGACCTCTAAAGACCAATTAACCACAGCCGTCCGAGGGTCACTGTGCTAAGATACAGGTCAGCCTCTGCTGTGGACACTGCTGTGGACACAAACCACGCGGCCTGGCGCCACACACAGCTGTCAGTGCTGAGGGAGCACGAAGGAGCCCAGCAGGCAGGACAGAGACAGGGCAATCTGCTTCGGCCAATATTACAGCCTTGGGCTGAAGCCCGTCACTCTACGTGGTCCAGTCGCAAATGATCCACAGCTGACTCCCAGGGGATTTGAGAGGCTGTAAATTGCACGGGAGGAAACAGCGTATTTTCTTCTGAACAGCAGCTGGTGGGTTCCACCTTCTTGCCTCTGGCTAGTAGCACACTCCTGGTAGGGAAGTTTCCAGCTTTGGGGCCCATGTGATCTGGGTCTCAACTACTCAACTCGGCTGCGGCAGCACAAAGGCGACAGACATGAGTGGGCGTGCGTGGTTCCCCCACGCAGTTCTCCAGGCCAAGCCGGCAGTCAGCCAAGTGCTCGGGCCCCTTCCTGCTCTGTGGCTTGGATTCTGCTTAAACAAAGAGCTCTGGTGGACACAGGACCTGAAAACCGCCTCCACAGGGGTGCAGTGTCTGGGTCACCCCAAAATTGATCAAACTATAAGCAGCTTTACGATTAACCAAAATGTGGGTGGTCTCAAGTCCACCCAGAGAGCCGAGGAGGAGGGTCTGCTGGTCTCCCGCTGACAGACTCCTCTGTGGACTTCCTTCGGAGCGTGGTTCTACTCCAAGTTCAGCGTACTCACTGCCACGTGGTCTGCTGATGGGGATGGTGTGACACCACCCTGCAGGCTACACCGGCCCTGGATACGGAGCACCCTTCTCAAGATCACCTGCCCGCTTGCCTGAAGTCTCTATTCCTCTTCTGCACAGTTATGTCAGCAAGTCTTCCTTTTTACTGCGTTCTGAGAGCCGTTTTATACGTTATTCCAGATCCAACAAGAATGGCAAAGTGTTCTCTTGCTAAATATGGGTTCTTTTCCCATTGTCAAACACTGCCTTCAAGAGAAAAGCTCTGAAGTTTAATAAAATTTTATCTTATCAAACTTTCTTTTTCGTCCCCTGCTCTGAGTGTCACACTTAGACTCTCTCCCCAGCCCCAGCCAGCTCACAGGTCCCCTCACTGCTTCCAGAGCTCCCAGCTTCGTGTTTCTGGGTTTCGTGTTGGGTTAGCCGTGGAGTCAATCTTCTTGTCTGGGTACAAGTGTGGGTGGGGAAGTTCTGGCATCGACTGCTGACAAGACTACACTAATGTCATAGGGCGGCCCCTGACCCGTCACAACCACTTGTGTGTCTGTCGCCGCCTTACTGCGATGCTGCTCTGGCCTCACCATCCTCCCTACCACACCACCTCAACCACTGCATCAGATTCCTGTCAATTCCAGCCATGCTCCACACCTCCAAGCAGGTCATGTGCAGAGGGACAATCATGACCTTCTTACCCTCTAACCTGAATCCCTTTTCCCTTTACTTACTGCACTGAGTAAAACCTCCAGGACAACCCCACAAGGAGCAGATCACACTGTCTTCTTGCTCATCTCAGAAGGAAATCACAGGATGCCTAAATGCAAACACTTTTTCTTACTGCCATCAAGTCAATTCCCTGCCAGAGTTTGCTGGGGCTACAATCACAGGAAGACGCCCAGGCAAGCCGTCCTGAGCGCACACGGTCCTGTCAGCCAGCAGCCAAGCACAGGCTCCCGACACGGGCCGACCAGACTGCACTGTCTTCTGATTGCTGCCGGTAGGTGTCGTCAAGAACAACTCAGAGAGACCCTAAGAACAAAAGATGTGAACCCTATCCTATCCTGTGCCATCTTCAAACTTCCTGACCACAAGAGCCCACTGTGGCAGTCATAGTGTCAATAACGGATGCACAGAGAGAGCTGGAATTGAAGAATAAAACGGAAGGACTCGCTTGACATTTCTCAAGTTGAAAGAACTGAAAAATACAAACCTCGAGTTGCAATACCGAAGAATACTACGGGTAAAATGTTGAATAATCCAGGAAGCATCAAAAGAAGATGGAGGGAATGAATGGACAGATTCACTGTACCAAAAAGAAGTGGCCAACACAGAAATATTTCAGGAAGTACCACTGGTCTGTTTATGTGCTGTGATTCTAAACACTGTGACACTAATGTGTCAAACGTGATAATGGTTATCCACGGTGGACAGTGTTGGGTGGAGCTTCCTGATTAAAACAAGCTTGGAAGCAGGAGCGGTATCCACTTCCAAAATGCCACTGCCTCCGGAAACTCTATGAATGGGGAGAAACAAGCCAAGTTATACAAGTGTTCAGCTTTTTCGTTCATAGGGTTGCTATGAGTCATCTGTGACTCAAGGGCACTTAACGACAACAAAAACAACAGCTATATGATTAAGAGCCAATGGTAATGAAGGAAGTAGTTCAAGCTGCTTTGAAGGCACTGGCAAAAAATAAGCCCTCAGGAAATCAACAGGATACCAAATGACATGTTTCAATTAACAGATGCAGCCCTGGACATGCTGACCAGTCTCCATCAGGAAATATGAAGGACAGATATCTGGACGACTGCCTGGAAGAGGTCTGTATTTGTTCCCATTCCTAAGAAAAGCGATTTAAAAGATTGTGCAAATTATAAAACAATAGACTATCACACGCAAACAAAATACTGTGAAAGATTATGAAAACTGCAAGGACAGAACATACACAGAGACTGCCGAAAGTCCAAGTAGGATTTAGAAGAGTCTGTGGCACCAGGGTTATCATAGCTGATTTCAGATGGATCCTGGCTGGAAGCAAAGAATACCAAAGGAATGTCTATTTGTGCTTTATGAACTTTTATACAAAAGGATTTATTTGTCTGTGTAAATTGTTACTAACTTTGAGAAGCCTGGGAGTACCAGAAATCTTAACTGCGCTCATGTGAAAGCTCTACCTTCAGACAAAGAGGCTGCTGCACGAACAGAGCAAGAGAAGGCGATGTGGTTTAAAATTCAGAAAGGTTTGTGCCAGGGTTGAATTCTCTGTCCGTACCTATTCAATATGTATGCTGAGCAAATTTCTAAGAAGAAGCTGTGGCTTCAACTCCTCAACGATCTCTATTATTCAGATGAAACAACCTGGCTTGCTCAAAGTGAGCGGGACTTGAAGTGCTCGCTGTACGAATTTAAACACTGCGGCCTTCAATAAGGATTTTATCTCAAAATCAGAAAACAAAAGCTGTTATCAGTGGACCAATAGGTAAGATCATGGGAGACTGAAGAAAGACTGAAACTATCAATGATTTCATCTTTCTTACATCCACACCCTTGGTACTGGGCATCAGGAGATCAGGAGACATACTGTACTGGGAAAGTCTGCAGTCAGGGACTTCTCCAAGTTACCAATGAACAATGATGTCCATTTGAGGAGTAACGTGTGCCTGATTCAGGCTATGGTCTTTTCAATCACTTGCTAGTTCTCTGAAAAGCTGGACAATGAATAAGGATGACAAAAGAAGAATTGATGCCTTTGAACTGTGGTGGTGGAGAAAAGTGCCAAATATCTCAGTGACTGTCAAAAAGAAAAAACAGCTATGTCTTGGAGAAGGTGCGGCCAGAGTGCTCCTTGGAGGCAAGAATGATAAAACTTTGTCTCACATACTTTGGGCATGCTCTTAGGAGAAGTTAGTCCTTGGAGGACATCATGCTTGGAAAGGTGGAGGATTAGTGGAAGTGAGGAAGGCTTGAAGCACTTGCTGCAGAAGGTTAAACATTATAGCCTTCAATATGGATTGCATCTCAGCATCAAGAAAACAAAAACCCTCAGCATTGGACCAATAGGCAACATCATGACAGATGAAGAAAGGACTGAGACTCTCAATGACTTCCTTTTACTTGGTTCCACAATCAATACACTTGGTAACAGCAGTCAAGAGATCAGAGGACATTTTGCACCAATTGAGTCTATAATCAGGGACCTCTCTAAATTGCTGAGGACAACAATGTCAGCAGTAAGGTGGGTCTGACTCAGACCACAGTCTCTTCAGTCACTTCCTATACATCTGAGAGCTGGACAATGAATAAAGATGACTAAAGAAGCAGTGATACCTTTCAACAGTGGTGCTGGAGAAGAGTACTGACTATCCTTTGGACCCGAAAAAGAACAAATACAGAAGGAGCAACCCGAGTGCTTCTCGGAGATAAAGATGATAAAGCTCACCTCACATACTCTGGGCATGTTGCTAGGAGAGACCGTCATTCCTTGGAGAGGGACACTGTGCTTGGAAAGGCGGAGTGACAGACAGCGAAATAGAGGAAGACCCTCAACCTAGTGTACTGACATAGTGGCTGCAGCAATGGGCTCGAATGTGTCAGAGGCCGTGAGGATGGCACAGAATAGGCCAGGCTTCAGAGCGGTCAGGTCGCTGTGAGTCTTCCTCGACGTGACAGCACCTAACGATCCATGGAGCTACAGCAGAAAGAAGGTAGTCTCCTCTGAAAATGAGCTGGAGCATCGGCTGTCAGGCAGCTCCAACTTGATGGTAGTGTGTATTAGTCGTCACTGACTTAGGATCCTTTGATAGGGCAAAAGAAAACAACTGGACTGATCCACAGGGTGCCAACTGGAGACCTCTCCAACTCAAATCAGATGGAATTTCATAAAGAATTCCTATCCTCACTTTGGAAATATTCAGTCTTTTTTAAAAACCCATCTCTGAGCCAGGTGCTGCTGTAATCACTAGGAAGCAAGCGCTTCTCTGCATCCCTTTCAGAAGGTGCCGGGCACATCTCTTGGTCCATGCTCAACAGGCCTGCATTTTGGCTCTTACTCCATACTGTGACTTGGGTAAATGTGGACAGAGCATAGTTTCCCATTCGGTAATTCATCCTCTCTTCGTTTTGTGACACTGACTACCATCCCCACAATGTAGCAGTACTCTACCCACACCCTCCCCTTCCATTCATTCCTCTTTCCCACCTTCCTCCTGCCTTCTCAGCTCTACCCCTGGGCAGCAGCTGCCCTCCTGACCTTGCTATGCTCCTCCCACTTCCTAAACAACATGCCTCTGGAAACCCTATGAACTCTGATAAACATCAACAGTTGTAGAGGGGCTTCAGGCCTTTCGTTCACAGGGTCACTATGAGTCATGCTCAACTTAAAGGCAATCAACAATGTTCCTCCCTGCTGTTGCCACCATATAGGCCTGTCTACTGCTTGGGTGATGGGAACTATGGAGATGAGTTAGGGTGGTCTGAGGACTAAGGAAGGGCCTTAAGCCTCAGGGCTTCAATCAGTGTCCAGCAGCAGGGAGCCCTGTCAACTCTGATTCTGAGCTTTGCTTCCCATTTCACTTCCAGCTCTCAGTGCCTCTACCGCCATCCTTTCCAGAGGGGCCAGTGGTGGTAGCAGGCACCATCTAGGGATTCTGTTCTCAGGGTCATGGGACCCAAGGCTCACGTGGCCTATTAAGACATTTGGACCAATTATTTCTGTGTCTTTGATTTTCTTCACTCCTCTTTGCTGCGGACAGGAGTGACCACAGCAGTCCCTCTGATGGTCACGCATAAAGACTGTAGGTGCTACTCATCGAGCGGCATGCAAAGCAGTCCTTGTGACTTGTGAAAACCCTAGGAATTTGTCAACTATGTCGTGACAACTGACTCTGGTATCCCCCAAAACCATGCTTCTGAGGCTCCAGATGTCCCCTGCCCACTGCAGAAAGGAGGTTAAGGCCCGAGAGCATTTCTGTCAGGACAGGCATACGGACAGAAGCACTACAGAGCCATCGTTCACCTGGACCGTCGCTGGGATTCTGGGGTGAACGCGATATGCTTTTCCTCCCAGATGTCTTCCTCATCGGAGCCGCCGTCATCAAACTGCTGTATTCTTTCCTTACAACACGCTTCAAACAAGGCAATGTTTCCCTACGAGAGAGAGCATGATAAATGGAAAATCGAGTTCTTTTCTCCCCCAAAGCTATCAATGTGAGTAACATTTTCATTCTATTAGGACATAACTAGGGGTTTCACACAGTTTCGATTTGTCATACATTATCCTTTACACCTGTTTTTCTATTTCCTATAAAGACATAGCCTTATCACATACACTAAAGCCAAGACGTGAACGTCACTGGTCACTATGTAAGTAATGACAAATGGTTTTCTACAAACACTGGGCTCAACTCAGAATGGGACAGTGCAGCCCAGGATTTCCTTGTCTTCACACACCTATCTGGTCATGCCCATCCCTTGAATTCCGTGTAACCTCTGACCTGGCACCCCAGAGATTCAAGCACAGGTGTGTCCTAATAAGGAGGAGCAAGTGGCAGCTACTGTCGTTGGCATCCTAGTTGAGGAGTGACAAGTCAATGGCCTAAACGGAGCTTTCGACCTTATCACATAGCAGCAAATGAACCTGTGCGTTCTCACACTGATCAATAAAACACCCAATCATACCACCAACCTAATGTAATTTGTGGTGAAGACCCAGTGCATCAGAGTCTGCCTGATGTGTCCAAGCTGCTCTGGGCGACACAAAGCAAAGAAAGGCAGCCAGCCGAAGCAGACAACAGTGAAATGGCTTTGCTGGAATCCCAGGGAGCCTGGCTTTGCTAGCTGTCACTTAACACAGAGGGCTGGCAGGTAAACCTGGGTGACCATAGAGGAGCCAGCCCAGGGAAGAGCTCCCGAGAGCCTGTTGGTGCCCTCGGCGTCCAGCTGGAACTAACTCGATCCACCCGCAGTCTCCATCTCTCACCTGCCTACTGCCCTCCCCAGGAGATTTTCTTACTCACACTTTCATTTGTATTCAGAGTGAAGTTGATGTCCGATACGCGATCAAAAGAAACACTGCAAACAAAGTGTAAGGGAAGGTGGCGTTAACACACATCACTATGGCAACAATGTTCATGATGTTTCCCAACGTGAAGTGTCCACTGAGGAGCCTAGGAACAAAACTCCCCAAGAGCACCTCATGTACCGATGGAATCTCCTGTCCTGACTTCAGGGGAGAAATAAGCTGGAATCCTGGGACAAGCAGTCCCCCCTAGACAAGACCTGTAGGCGTCCCCTCTCTGTGAATACTGACGTATCCAAAGGAGGAGACAATGGGCAGGGGGAGCAAAGTACACACAGGCCATCAGACCCTGCCTCGCCCCACGCAGTCACACACAAAATGCAGACAGCGGGGGAGACCATGAGGAAAAGCATGCAGCCTGTGACCTAGAACTTGTGTGAGGAGACAAGGCTACCTTCCCTTCCTCAAGAACTAGTCTAACCAGTCACTATCCCTAGCGCTCACCATAAACTTGAAACATACCATGGATCCCTAACTGGGAACTCAGGGAGAAGGCCTACTGGGATGAGAATGCCGGCTGGGATGCCATGGGAGCAGCAGGGGGTCTGGGGAGGATGGTGGGGAGCTCTCAGGGCCCACACCGACGCCCCGTGGCATCTTCTCGCTCTTTTCAGATTTACAGGGCCCACTCTGAAGGCAGGTGGGCAGGACAGCCTTCCATCCTCTTACACAGGAGCCTGTGGACCGTGCCTCAGCTCCTGGCCCGCTGACCACTCCATGCTCCACTGACCGGCTCCCAGGGGCAGCACTGGGCAGTCTGTCGAGAGCCTTCCTTCCATGCCAGGCTGGCTTCACAATTCTCACACCCGACCCAGTGGACTTTAGTTCTCCTCAGGTCAGAGGCTAGGCACTCTGAAGCTCACTAAACCCATACATACATAGGTGATGCTACCCAATTAAAAGACCTAGACATGCAACTGTGGCTTGAGACTCAGCTAACAAAACCAGCCTCTCAAGAAGAGGTCAAGGCTGAAGGTCAGTGTCAAGTTCTTGGACGTGGGCCTTTAGTTCCCAACTGTTAGTGTGGGGCCACGGGGCTGGATCCAGTAATCTAAAGAACGGCCCAGACTCCTCGCTCCCCCTCAGGAAGGACTGTCCAAACCAAGGGGGTAAAAAAAAAAAAAAACACCCCTTAAAACATCTATCAACCAATGTTTCTTTCACAAAAGTCAGAGGGTGCAAGATAGGAAAACAGAAATGTACTCACTTGCCAATATCATCTTGATCTGCAAACTTCTCATCGTTGAATCCAAACTGGTCAATAAAATTGGACGTCATTTGTTGCATCTGATAATCAGAAAAGGCCTGGCCACCCCAGGACCAGTGACAGTGATATAATGATTCTAATGACATTCTATATACTATTTGCCCATTTGTGCTCCAGAAATAAATTTATTTATATAGCCAAAAAGCTTTAAAGTTGGTGTGTTTTTCTAAAAAGAAAATCAAATCATTTCAGACAGTTTTCCAAAAAAGTGCCAATTAAAAATGTGGTCCACAAGTTGTTCTAATGTGTATGTCATTGTAAGAAGTGAAACGCGACCCTCTGTCACCTACATATGGAATTTGGAGTGGTCAGCATCTCCTTTGTAGGGGTGGCCAGCTGAGAGGGACAGTCTGAAATTATCAGGCATATCATTTCTGGACACACCAAGCTGAGAGCTGACCAGTGGGGGTCCCACCTCCCTCTGTGGTGTTCTGCCCCACCCCCAAGCCACCCAGCCCGACCCTACTGAGGAAAGTGACTGCCGAGCACATCACAATCCCACAGACATGAACATGTATCGTCTTCACACTCTGGTCTCTGGGCACCGGACGGGTGAACTGAATGGATGTCCATCCCACCCGAGGGGGCAGAGCTCTTGCACTCCCTCGCCATTGCTCTGGAAAGGTGGCACTCATGGGAGCCGGGGGGAGCTGTGCTGGGCCTTCCGCCTTCCCAGGGGCACCAATTCTTTCACTAAGACTTGAGGATGGCTACAACAGGCTCCATGGAGAGATGGCTGGACATACCATCACCAGGCCTGGAACCACTGACGTGAGTGAGTACATTCCCCACGTGAACTTGGAATGAAGGACTAATGGGGACCAGCAAGTGCCCTCTCGTTCAATTCAGAGAACAAATACCAAGGCCAGATGGCACCTGGGGGTGGGCACGCACAGGGACAAGCCCAAGTGCTTCCTGCTTGGCAGAACTGGACTGCGCTGCACAGCTTCTCCGTGGACTTGACCACTGCGGCCGGGTGCTAAGAATGCGTACCCTGCTAGCTCTGGGCGGCCCGCTCTGGTGATAGGGAATTATGGCACAGATAATCCTAATTGCAGATAATTGAAAAAATTAAACCTTATATTTGGCTTTGGAAGGCATTTTTCCTAAGATGTGAAAGAAAAAAAAAAAAGCATCATATCTAAGTCTTTGGAGACCCTAAAATGTCCCTTTCGCCTAACTCAAAGGAGGGCATCCCTTACACCCCACAGTCCAGGCTGTCCTGCTGCTCCCAGGGGCTCCCTGCTGCCCTGCACCCACCTATGCCTCGCGGGACCCTTCTAGGAAGTTTTTGGGTGGAGAATGGGAGAGAAAATTTCAAAGCACTCTTCCATTTTAAATGCCCCATAAACAGAATGTGGACACTAAATACACCGCATTTCTGTTTGATGGGACACGGACACACACGGACGGAGACACACACACACACACACACACACGCTGAGTTCTATTTATCTATGGGTCTGCACAATCAACTGTAGCCACTCCCAGTTGATACCGCAGGAGAGAAAAATCAGCTCTTTGTAGTTCTAGGTCTCTAGCTCCTAGAACTAGCACATCACCTCCGGCTTTTGCACTGACTTTGACTAAGGACGCACTCAGGTTTCTTTTTTTTAATTATTTTGTGTGCGTGTACCGTCAAATCAGATCTGACTGGTACAGGAGGATATTGAGCCTCCTTCTCCGGCAGAGCATCTGGTGGATTCGAACCGCGTTCCTCTGGGATTGCAGTGCAGCTTCTTGCCACTAGGCCACCAGAGCTCCCCGAGGTTTCCTGCTCACAGAGAGGTGGAGCCTGACACTCTGCCCCACTAAAGAGCTGTCAAGGGGCCAGGAAGCAGCTGGACTCTGGGGAGTACCCAAGGCCAGGTGTGTGATCCGTGGCTAAGAGCAGCCTTCAGCATCTCCTGGCTCGCACTCTGGACGTTGCTCGGGACCCCGGGGAGCCAGCTGGCTCCCTGACAAGCCCACCTCTTTGGTGGTGCCACCCAGCCAGAAGCTGCAAGTCAACTTCAGGTGCCCTGGCTCAAGCCTGAACCACAGGCAGGGAAGGTGACCACCCAGGACGCTGAGCCCTCCAGAGGTCAACCACCTCACTGCTGCTCTCTGATGTACGGAACTGGGAGGAGGAACCAAGTCCCAGAGCTCAGGAGACCAGAAGGAGCTGAAGGCTGGGGAAGGAAAGTTGTGACAAAGTGTGTCATTTTGTTAAAGGATCTACTCTGAGCTCCTTTCACACGGGCATGTCACCTACTGCCACCCGAGTGAGTCCCTAGAAGACACTCACAACCTGGTACTGAGAACAGCAGGAATTCTCAGGACGAAACAAAGCATGTGCTCCACTGACTTTGAAAAGGTGCTCAGGAGCACACTGCACTCACGCAGTCGTGGTCGGCCTGGAGACGAGCCGTGTGGGATCTGCAGGTCAGTACAGAGGCGACCTATGCGTCTATCGGCTGCTAGCCCAGTCACTCTCTGAGCTCCCCAGGATGTAGGGAAGCACAGGGGTCTGGGCGGGTGAGGGAGCAAGGCTTCACAGGCCCATCAGTCAAACTGGAAAACCCAGTCGTCTCTCTAGAAGCAGGGCCCGGGAGAAGTACAGGGAAGCACCTTTAGGGTCGAATTGTAACGCAGTCTGAAGAAAATGCACAGCATAAACAGACTGCTGGGCCTTCTCATGCCCTCTGCAGAAGGCAGAGTCTCCCGGAAATTCTCAATGACACAGAAGCTGACAACAGAGGAGCTGCCTGTGGTCACAAAGGGTCAGCAGGCGGGGCTGGGCCCTAGTGGCCTTGCAGGAGCAGGGCACCAAAGCTGCTGTCTACAGCCCCCAGGAGCCTGATGTTCTCTAACCCAGGGGGTTGACTTCCAAAGTCCCAAGAACAGGAATCAGCCAAGACCCAACCAAGGGCCAGACTGTTGCTGCAGGACCATCTTGGAACTGTGGGTGTGGAATGGCCACAATCCTTAAATTAGGCAAGTGCTTAGCCTGACTCCAGCAGAGACACACCACAGACTGGGCCAGCCCAACATCAGAGACCCTGGGAGGAGATGCAAGAGGGACAGAGCCTCCTTCGTGGAAGCCATCTGCATGCCAAGAGCTGGTGGTTCTGGAACTAAGGCAGCTTCTGCCTCCAAATTAAGGAACACTTTCCAAAGGGCTCCCCAACATCATGTCCAGGAAAGAAAACCACCTCACACATCATCCTCCAAGAGCCCCCAGTGGATGGTGGCCCTGTACTGTTCGTATTTTGTACTTTCCCTGAAATTATGCTAGCAGCTAATGGATGATAAGTCTGGGGCAGCAGAGAAGGGGCAATGAATAGATGTCAGGACAAGGTTTCAAAGATTATGGGGATGCATTTAACATTTTAGGCTCATTTTAGTAAGGTGCTCAGTTCAGGGACTGCTGGTAAAGTTTCACTTACAATTTTAACATATCCTATACCTCACAGTCTCTACTAGACGAATGTTTCAGCACAAACCCAATTATTAAAAAGGCTGGCACAACCTGAGACAAGTTATGGTTTATCAGTTCATTTAGGTCTCCTGAAAACAGGCTTTCTGTTTATGAGGGGGAAAGTCTCCTGTCGGAGGTGTGTGCCTCCCAAGTGCCGTGCTGGAAGCACACGGTCACCTTCTGGTGGGCACCTGGCCCTGAAGGGGGTCGGGAATGACCAGACTCAGCATGGGAAACACAAACAGAAGCAAAGAGCAAAGCGTTAGGCATGACTCACTTGCTGCAAAGAGGAATCCTGTGAGAACCCCGTTTCTTTAAAGTCAATCTCATCGTCACTGGGTGCGTGAATGTGGCAGGCTGTGACCTACATGCATAAAGATGTAAAAACTATTTAACGGAGGAGTCTTGGACAGTTGACCAGCATTCTCAATGGAAAAATCACACTCCTTTTTCTTCTCATTGTATGTAATATAAAAACAAAACCCAAATCAATCCTCATTACATGGTAAACCCCCACCCACTGCCCTCAGAGACTCAAGAGCTCACCCGTCCGTCCACCCCGCAGTGCAGCCCGCTGCCTGCCTTGCTCTCACGACTCATTACTGCCAGGAATCAAGGAAGGAAAGAGGTGGGGGAGTCCGCTGAAGGGACTGGAAATCACCTCCGATTTCAATGGAGGAGAGTGCCCGCTCAGCGACATACTGTCCACCACCATCAAGCGAGACTGCCTTCTCCTAGGAGGGACCAGGACTACCTCTGAACAACCTGGAGTCTTGGACAGTTGACCAACATTCTCAATGGAAAAATCACATTCCTTTTTCTTCTCATTGTATGTAATATAAAAACAAAACCCAAATCAATCCTCATTACATTGTAAACCCCCACCCACTGCCCTCAGAGACTCAAGAGCTCACCCGTCCGTCCACCCCGCAGTGCAGCCCGCTGCCTGCTGCCCGCTGCCCGCTGCCCGCTGCCTGCCTTGCTCTCACGACTCATTACTGCCAGGAATCAAGGAAGGAAAGAGGTGGGGGAGTCCACTGAAGGGACTGGAAATCACCTCCGATTTCAATGGAGGAGAGTGCCCGCTCAGCGACATACTGTCCACCACCACCAAGCGAGACTACCTTCTCCTAGGAGGGACCAGGACTACCTCTGAACAACCTGGAAATCCCTGCTCCCACAGGTGACCAGTCACGAGAAAGGTCAGCTTCAGACAGAAACACAGCTCCTGACCACGTGGGGGGAGCACTGTCCAGAGTGCTGAACAGGCCAGGTCAGCAGTGCACCGATGAGGGAGATGCCAAGTCCCCTGTCCCTTACTCCGTCCTTCCTTCCTCCTCCCTAGGGCCTACAACTGCTCTCAGAGATTAAACAGATGTCAACTCAGTAATTCACAAATGTCACCCAATTCTAGCAGAAATATGTACTAACCATCAGAAATGAAGGTTTCTAAGTCAGGAGACTATGGAATTCCAGAACCTTCTGAGGCAGCCTACACTGTTTTCTGAGTGGCTGGCACTATGGCTTTCTAGAAGGCAGAGCCCGGAAGGTTGTGTGCAGACTTGTGCGCTCTGAGCACACAGTGCATGGCCCGGACCAGGTACCTCACACCCAGGTGAAACGAAACTCCTGTGGGTCATGTTTCCTCCAACCTGCCTGCCCATCCATCCTCCAGCGCACACATGCACTGCTCTGGAACCAGCCTCGTGAGATCAAAGGTGCAGCATCATTCCAAGGAGAACCTGCCAGACTCAACAGCTTTACTGACTTGCATGTTCTTGAAAGCCCACCTGGAGGAGCGCCATGGAATTCTGCTTTGTCATGGCAGCTGGCACGTTAGGGGCCAACGGCAATTAAGAGCTGTCAAGTGGGTCTGCTCAGTGGATGAGAAGAGCTCCAGGCAGCGGGGCCTGCGGGCCAGACCGTGCTCACCTCAGTTCAGGGCGCAGCCCTACGGTGAGGCTACAGGAGAGAATGCCCGAAAAGGCTGAGGGAGGTGGCAGGGGTTAACAAGAGACAAGTGGGCTGCTGCCAACCCTGGATTGATATCCACGTTCAAGCAAGATCAAACGTATCCTTTTTTCACTTTTCCATTCCCCTACAACTTTATCGGTTCCTCAAAAGGGAAACCAATGTGTGAGGAGCAGCTCCTACCCAGCAGCTTTGTGACCCTTCAAGGATCTACTTAAGGTGAACGCTGACAACAATCCTAGGAGGGAATGAAATCATGTGCTCTCCAAAGAGAAGGCACTCTTCTAGCAAACTGCTGTTAGAGTAAAACCCATCAGCACGGGAACCTACACCCAGGAGAAAACCGTCAAGAGAAGGAAAAGGCACTTGTTTTTCGCTGCACCCTGTCAAAGGTGGACAACCGCTGAGACTCCACAACCAAGCTGTCCCATCCCCTCACGCACCTGCTCTCACAGGTCAGCACAGTAATGGGACGCACTCACACCTTCAGAGCCACAGCATCAAGAACAAGTGAGGCCCCTGCATGGACTGGGAGTCTCCCCAGGTTTGTATCCAAATCCCAGGTCTCAGTCCACAGGCCCAAACACACCCTGGGAGGCATCTCTGCCGGGAAAAGCTCCCTCTGTTCTTGCACTTCCTCAGCTGAAGCCCGTCAGCCTCGTTCCTTCCATCCAACCCACATGTGCCCATTCTACTTTCAATACAGCATCTCCACACACTTCTCCCCACGTCTACCGTCTCATCTCTCATCTCACAGGGATAAACACTCCCTCGGGCAACGGACCCTGCTCCCTTGACTCCAATTAACATCCTCCACCCTCAGCCCAGAAGCCTGACGCCCTGCCTCCTCTGCTTCCATTCTCGGGACCTGATAAAAACGTACCACTTTTTGAGCCCCAGACCATACTGCAGACAGCCCTGTTCTATTCTGTGTGCAGGGTAAGGCCCACTGAGCATACCAAAGTCAAGTTTATAAAATCATTCCTAGCAGCACAGGGCCAACCAACTGCCCCTGTCAGAAGCCCTCTGGGCAGGGACAAAAAGGAGCCTGGAGACTGCAGTCCAAGTCTCCTCATGGCCAGGCCTGACTGTACACACAAACTCCCCATTGGCAGAATCACAGGACTGAGGACTAAAGGCCCTGGAGAAAGGCTTGGGGCCAAGGAAGTGAAAGGGGCTCAAGTCTCGAGACCCAGAAATTACCGGCATCAGCAAAGCAGACAGCCGGCCTTTCTCTTGATTCAAATACTCCTCACTCCCTTTCCTGTAGCGTCCTCATGCAGTCTAAGGACCATTTTGGGAAAAGCAATAATCAGAGGAGACCTGGTTTCAATCAGAAGCAAAGAACCTGCGAAAGGCCGTTTCTCTGGTCACAGGCTCAAACAGCCAGGCATGTGTACAGTCGCTGCCATGGCTCCGTCACAGAAGTTATGACAGACACAGCCCCAACAAGCCCCCATTAGTATTCCTAAGTGCTCCCTTTCAAATAAGAAAGAAGACAACCCACATATAGGAGAACGAGTCACCGCTTTCATTTTTCAGCCCACACAGGTCTCTAAAATGAGGGTGAGTGTGACACTGAGGGGCTGCCCCACTCCACAATGAAGTCCTGGCTGTCCAGGACTCTCCCACTGGGATGAATGTGGACTTCAGTGTTGGGGCTAAAACAGGCTGAGACACAAAGAGCTGTAAGGCTTCTTCAAGCTATTAGTTCATATTACTCTTAATAGTTTGCTCTTAATTCCTATTCTCAGGACTCCCTAATGCTATCAATACACTCATTTTAAGAAGTCATTTCCACTCTTCTCTCAAGAGGGCATACAGCGTCCTTCTGCTTCCCTCGTCTAAGCCATGTTCCAAGGGCTGCCAGGTATCCAGTGCCTGGCAGCTGGAGTGTACACGTGTCAGCCACTGCAGGCTGCTGGACGGCCACACAAGCCCTGCACTGCAGGACACGGTGAAGTTCAAGCTGCCCGCCTGTGTCAGGCGGTGAGCGCTGGGGCAAGGAAGCCTTGTCTCCACGCCCAGGGCAAAACCCAAACAATGTGTACTTTCAAACAAAAGGCTTTAAACAAACAAAATCTACATTCCAAAGTCCAATATAATTGTTTTTTAAAAAAATTATCAAATGCCATTATTCCCTGGCTAAAAGCATCAAATTTCTACTACAATATTTTATAACTGGGGCTCCAAAACCATCTACAAAATTTTCCCATTAAGAATTCTCTAAAATATGAGTAAATTCAACTCAGTATCATTAGAAATCTCCAAGGAACACTGAGCGTCTTTAAGTCCCCACCAGGGAATGTGAGGTAGGTGGAAGGTGGCATGCCCAGTGCCTCAGCAGAGGGCTGGATGCTGGAGTGCGGTGCCCAGGGCACGGAGCACACCAGGAAGCAAATGAGCATGCCTCCCCAACCTGAGACAGACCCTGGCAGCTTCTGTGGACCCTCGTGACTGGGCAAATGAGAACACAGTGAATACTGACCTCTCTTCCTGGTGAAGAGACAAGCACTGAGGCTTGCTCCACAGTCATGGGGCCAAATGGAAGAGCTTTTTATCCAGCCTTTCTGGATAAATAGGCAAAGGCCAAGGGCACCACAAGAACACAAACATAACCTCATAAAACCTACTAGATCTACCGTGTTCCTCTTGTTAGTTTCTCCTAAGGAGCTTGTGCAGAACGTCTCCCATCGCTCCCTGACTTCATCTGGAAGATCTTCAGGAGGAAAGAAAAAAAAAAAAAAGAAGCATTAGCACACTTCAGTGAACGACACAGAAACACGCCGTCAACAGGTGACACCGAGATTCCTAACGAGAACCCAGCTGCAAGCGTCAGCCTGGCTCCTGGGGGAGGAACACGATGCCGCACACCAGCAGCTCAGGTGACACAAGTCCCAGACTGCTGGGGCCCCGGCACCACTGTGGGTTCAAAAGCAGTTTGGGGAGACATGCGTTTCCTGTGAAATCAGAGCTTTTCCAAAGAACTCTTGTCAGTTAGCAAGTCTTTAAGACGGGGACATGGGGGACACACGCACACACACACGTGGCCACGCTTCTGGCTGGTGACTGCCCCGCGTGGCTTCTGTAACTCTTTAAGCACAGGATCCTAAGTAGCTGTGTCACAGGTGACAATGGGCAATACTGTGACTCCTTCTTTCACAAAGATTGTAAAGAAAAGACACACAAGTATTTCGGAGGCTTCAGTCATATAAGCATGTCTTCTGGTAATTCTGGGTTTTGCACACGCATGTGCATCATGCAAATTCTATAAAAGACTGATCTATATAAAACCATCCCTCCTGGTTAAAGATGAATATTTAACCATATCTTTCAAGAATCACATTTTAAGGGCAGCACAAGCCACGAGTCTGTCCCCCCAAGACTTTCTCTTTCAGCATGCACTCAACATGTACAAGCCTCTCCTACACACACGTGCACACATAACAGAGAAAGAGAGAGAGAAGGCTACACTGGGAACTGACAACTAGCAAGTCAGCTCTGGAGCAGTGTCAGGACTGTCCCCACATCCTGGAAGTCAAGACTGGTCCTCCGTTTGGCAGAAGGACCCAGAGCACACGAGAGCTATGGGCTTCCACTTCAGGGGACTGAGCTGTGGCCTGGGTAGCACTGTGAACACACTGGTGTCACCCAGCAGCCTTGGGCAGATGAAACCCTGGCCCATGAAGAGCTGGGAGAGCCGTGCTCCCGCCCAGCACTGGAGCTGGGGAGAAAGTGCCAAGAACATGCTCATCTGGGGCACTCAATCCTTACCAACAGGCTCTTCAGGCAAACAGCAAGAGTCAGCACAGCTCGAGCGGCTTCAGCATAGTCTGCCGGGTCCCCGAGCTCACGGTCCTCAAGGGAATGACTTGGTGAGCTATGTTTTCAGAATGAAACTAGGGGAGTCGAGTGTGTACTGAATGAGCTATCTCAAAGAACTACACTATGCGAGCACTCCTGGGACTCTTGTTCAAACTCCAGGTAACGTGGGTGATCTAAAACCCCACCACCAAGCTCTGACTTGTCCTGTCACCCCCTGTCTATGACTCTGCGACCCTTTCCAGCCGGAGCAGGCACGCGCGCCAGCACTCACCTCGGATGAGCTGCTGCACCGAGCTGCTGTTGGGGCCTTTGTCGGCGCTGTGCACGATGCAGTTGGCCATTCTCGTCAGGTGGCCCATGTATCCATGCCGCCGTCCTCCTTCCGCCCTGCCAAAGAACAAAGGTTCATGAAGCTCTGGGCCCTGCAGGCTGAGAAGGAAAGAATGGGAACTGCCGTGCATTCCCAGACAGCACAGGGAAAGCACGACCCCGCCAGTCGATGTACAGATGTCACTGTCTCAGTGGATTAAACACATGGACTTGACTGGGGACAGACCACGTGGCAGCCCTGCCAAGGGGCACAGACTTAGATGCAAACCATGCACCTTTGGCACATTTTCCAACAAGGACTACCAAAAACACTCACTCTTCTGCATAATTATAAAACCATTTCTCAGATTCTAGTCAGATTGTCGTTTCCTACCAATACAATGACTCTGCTAGCTTGTCTCCCAAAGACATCCTGTAGTCAGATCAACTGAGAACAAAAGAAGTGACCAAGTGGCACTGCATGTTTCAAGTTAAAATGCTGCTGGATTGGAGGAGCTGGACAAGAATAAGAGGGAGAGCGCTGGTGAACTTGAACCTAGTTCCTGCCCGCTCCTGCACAGGTCTACCTCCCCTGTGACCTTACAGTCAGACAAACTGTTCCTGTCACTGCAATTTATTTATAAATGTCAAGACTTTCAATTCTACTGAACTGCAGATTTCTGCTTACAGATAATAGAGATTTCTGCAGAAAAAGGAGAGCGGCCTGGCGGGAGCAACCTATTAAAACAAACCCACAGGACCTTCGAAGGCTCACCTGGAAAAGGAAGTGCCTGCTAGGTCAGCTCGGAGGCCCTGGGGCAAAGCATGGGTGCCCCGCTGCTGGAGTAGCTTCCAGTTTTACCCAGCTCTTTCTTACATGTAAGTTCTTAGTTGATAGGGTCTCTCATGGTGTGTGTTCTGAACCCCAGAGGTGAAAACAAAGGCCCATCTGCAGGGAGTCTGGCCGAGTCTGGATACTCAAGGCTTTAAGGTGCGGAAATACCAGAAGCGCCAGTCCAGAACCCTCCTGGGACCCAGCAAGCGGCTTTCACAGAAGAGGACAGCAGGGGGCGCTCTACCAAAGGCGACCTGAGCTCTGGGTGAGGACCCAGCAGGGGGACGGGCAGTCACCAAGGACACATGACCAGAGGGGGACTGGGCACACACACAGCACCCCCTCCCAAGAACTCCTCTGCAGAACACATCTGAGGCCCAGAACACCTGTCTTCTGAGACTTACACGGCATCCAATCTCCCCAGTCAAACCAAGCTCATGCACTGTCATTTTTTTAAACTTAACTGATGCTTACAAAGTGAAGCTGAGGCCCAGCGAGAATGACCTAGCTCTCCTGACTGATGGCAGGAAAGAGTCCGGGAGGGGACGGCCCGGTGAAGGATGCGTTTGTACCTCAGGGGATTCAGGAGTAAAGCGAACGCGAGCGCCGCACCGAGGCCCTGCTCAGCACCCAGCACCTCCTGTGCCGAAGAAAAGCCAGGCCGAGCCACTGACCTCAAGGAGCCTCACAGAAGGGTTCCCGTTCAGCTCCTGCTCCCCACCTTCTCAGGCTGAGAACGGGGGCTCCCGGGTCAGCACAGCGTAGGATGCCCCCCTCCCCGCCGCTCCCCTCTGGAGCAAGGGAATGATGGTGGGAGGGGGCAGGCAGAAAAAACGGTCAGAGAACCAGCTGTTTCAATAAAATACTCTGGAAGGCCTGAGAATGGCTTACTGTATAAGACGGTCTTTACGTCTAAGTAATTACGGTTGTGGGGTCCATTGAGCTGTGCTGTTAAGTGGAAGGCAGCGTCTCTTGGGCAGTTCGAATCCACCAGCAGCACCTCGGCAGGGCGGTAGGCACTCTGCTCCTGTGCCACTTACAGCACCACAAGCCCGCTGGGGGGTCAGCTACAAGTGAGCTCCGGCTGCACAGCAAGGAGCTTTGGAGGCACGTCTCTGCTGTGCGTCGGCCCGCAGCCTGGCAGGACCGAGCTCAACTGCTCCCGCGTCGCCGAGGCTGCCATCAGATCACACGTCTCTCTCCACAGCGCGTCAGTGGGTCTGGGACAACAACGTCTTTTTACAGGCAAGTGCTTAACCGCTGCACCACCAGAGCCCCTTGCTGACTAGGGTAACGGGATGTGTTTGTCAAGCTGTCGATTAAACGAAAATTCTAAGAGAAAGCAATGTACTTACTGTTTCTTCTCATTCATATCCCAAGCGTCAAGTATCCGTTCTATTAACTGACATTTTTTAAAAAGCTGAATGAAAAAGAATATTCTAGTTAACATTTGTGTTAGTATCAGCACGTCAAAATTTTATAAAGCAATAAAACTCTGTTTCAACAGAACAGTGGCATACATAACCCACAAGCACATACAGCAAGCAGGAGAGTGAGGACAGCAGCCACAAAGTGTGGCCCGTCTACTCCAGGCCCAGGACATCCAGCCCCGCCTGCCTCAGGGCCTTCTAGGAGGAGCCATGGTGTTACAGGGCCTGGCCAGTAGCTGGATTTTCCTTCCGTTGTCATTTGAGTGAAAGGTTACAAAGCTAACTGGTTTCCACCCACCATTCACATGTGTTTTGTTTTATGGCATTCATTACCATACACATAACTGTGGAGGAGCAGTGTTAAGGAGCTGTGCTGCTGGGGCCGAGTGAGGCGGGCACTGTCCCACCCGGGGGCCACTCACAAAGCCCACCCCCCAAGGCCACTCCTCTCACAGGGCCTTCCCAACCTGGGGTGAAAGCAAACCAAGGGTGCGATGGAAAACCCAGAGAGCAGAGCCCCTCGGAGTCAGGACCCCAAAGCCTGACTAGCCCAGTCACCTCACAGGAGAGGGTTCACTTAGTGTCACCCACACCTCACTCCTCCCCACTGAAGGACTTACTCAATGTCTAAATCTTCATGTCTCCCCATTTTCTTAAATGTTGAAGGAATCACTGCTAAAAGGCGCAGTGAAAACATGACTGCTAAATATGCACCTCTCTGAAATCCACCACAGGCTCTTAAAGCCCAGCTCATCTCGCTGAAACGAGGTGTGCATGATGTGCCGGGGAGGGGTCGGCGGCAAGAGGGGCCCGTGCAAGCTTACGTGTTTCAATAACAAACTGTCCCCTGTGGCGTCCTGATCTGTGATCGTTCCATTCTCTGTGTTTTCAAAGGGACTCGCAAGAATCAGTGCCACGCAAATCTCCACCTGGGTGTGCAGGAAGTTGTTCCACGTGTACTTGAAAAACATGTCCTACCAAGAGATGGGACATGTTATTGAATCCACTGCTATACCACAGCCACAGAAGTGCTATCTACGCCCAGGAAAACAGTGGCTTCTGGGCCAGGCCGGGCTCTTTAAGGAAGCCCACGTTCATGGGGAAGATCTGGCCCCACTCCGCAGCGTAAAGAGCCAGACAGCTGCTCGGTCAGCATGCAGGAGCCGTCATCTGATCTGGGAGAAAGCAGCCATGAATGTCTAGGGAACAGACAATAAATAGTAAGTCCCTCAAATAGAAGAGCACCTCTCTCCAAGATTTCACGGCAACAAGGCAGATGCTGAGTTCAGTAAATTTCCAATCTGCTTCAAAGACTCTGACGAAAATTTCATTTTGATGCACCGTTTTCTGACACGTGTCTGGGCAGGGCACCGTGCTGGGTGTCGCGCAGGAGACAGCGACAGACAGAGAACTGTGATCCCCGAAAGAATCACAGCCAGACCTTCAACACTGGAAGCACTGTCAGCTGACAGGCAAACACAAGTGAGGCAAGACAGGCAAGTGCCATGCGAGTCCCTGGGGCAGAAAGGACCCCGACAATATGTGACAAATGACAATGTCACAAAAGAAAAGAAGAGCAGTTGAGGGACATCAGGGAACAAAAAGGCAGAACTGATAAAGCACGTGTGGGTGTGTGAGGAGGTGAACCGGAGGCGGTGTCCTCCCCGCCCTCCTTGGGCTTAATCGGCGGGGTTTCCATGTGAGAAATGGACACAGGTACACCTTACAATGTCTATCAGGTAGAATGCAAACACCAAAGACCCCTTCTTTGAAACACTCCCCTAAATTCTCATGTCTTATGTAGCCACATGTCTTATGAAACCTAAATGAAAAATTATCAAAATGTATGATAAACCCAAGGCAAAAATTATATGCAGGCAATCCCCAAAACTGAAGCCACATTTCCATCACAATAAACTACACTTACAAATGGACATCTCAAAAAAAAAACAACAAAACAAATGGACATCTCATGTTACCCAAGCCTGCTACGTCTCTTGTTAAGGAGCACTACAGACCATGTGGCTACACACAGTCTGATGTTTTCACTCTCAGA
Source organism: Elephantulus edwardii (assembly GCF_000299155.1). Taxonomy (NCBI): domain Eukaryota; kingdom Metazoa; phylum Chordata; class Mammalia; order Macroscelidea; family Macroscelididae; genus Elephantulus; species Elephantulus edwardii. The sequence goes on from NW_006399876.1 coordinate 6,572,877, forward strand.
TGTAGTTTCCAACTCCCCAAGACAAAAATCGGATTTCCAGAGACACTGACCCCTAGAACCTACGTAGCAGTGGTGTCCTCAGCAGGGCCCCAGCGAAGCAGAAAATGACCTGTGGAAGACTGCTGATGCTCAGATCAAGAATGGCAGCCCACATGTCAACGTGCGAGCTGCCCCGAGTCCTAACACACCCAAGGCACCTGAGAAGCCCTGTGAGGGAGACACTCACCAGAATGACCGCGATGCTGTTCAGCTCCACAAGGTCAGCGTTGATGCTGCTGGAATTGGCCTGCAGAAGGCTGGAGATGAGCCTGATCACGTTCAGCCGGGTGTTCCCCACCGGAGGGTCCAGCACGCCCCATGTGGTCTTCATCACACTTTTCTGAGGCAGAAGAAGCCTTCCAATTAAATCCAGTCAAACAACTCTGCAACGCGCTAAAATCAACACCTGGCGGCAAATCTGACATGACACCTGTCATCGTTACAGCGTAGGGAAATAACCCAGTGCTGAGATCAAGTCCATTCTCTGAAGGACAGGTCTACAAAGCGCAAGTGCAGCCCAGCCCCCTAAACTGCACAGAAGGGGTCCGAGGTACAGTGGCTCTGACAGGAGAGGCCATGTGTCCAGACCTGACCAGGCAGCTGAGAAGCTAACATGTTACGATCTCAGCCCTCGATCGCCACCAAATCATCGATGAAAACAAACTCTGAGGTTGTCTCCAGCCAGAACACTAAACCTGTTCTCACCCATAAAAAGGAGTTTTAAGTTTGGAAGGACAGAAGACAAAAATGGAATGTTTCAGAACCTCAGTCGTTTGAGGTGCCCTGTCTACACCCCAGTCATCAGCACCCTTCCTCTCCGCCGGGGGAGCTGGCCCTCTCCTGTGCAGGCTTAATGCTGCCACGGCTCAGCCACTCTGGCTAAAAGAGCTTTGGTGAACAGACTGAAAAATGACTTAATGGATCTAGTCATACTCATCATTTGGTAAAATAAAAAACCCAAACGGGACACTGTAGTGGTCTTGTGGTAAGGAAATGCACTGCCAACCTTAAGGCATCTGGTTCGAATCCATCAGCAGCTCTGCAAGAAAAAGATGGGCAATCTATTCCTGTGTCATTAGCAGTCTGAAAACTGCAGGAGGGTCAGGTGCGAGTCAGTTCCGACTGAGTGAGAAGCAGAGAAATGAGAACCACACTTGATGCTGCCTTGCCTTCTCGTCGGGAGAGGTCGCTGTCACCCAAGATGCCATAAAACCCCTCCTTAGCGCTCCGTGTCTCCTTGCGCACGAGGGAAGGCCTCTCCCCCACCCCCACTTACCCCCCTTCTCTGGGCATCACAGGTGCTGTCTGCGGTCACAGGACAGTCCTTCCCTGTGGACACCCTCACACCACACACGGAAAGCAGAATGATCAGCCCACAGAGGAAGCCGCGCTGGGTGCCAGCAGCTGTCTTAACCCTATTAACTGGACCAAATAACTGTCTACACGGAATTTTCTGTTGAGATCATGTGTTTTCAATAAAAGAAACCAAATCAAACCCACTCCCTAGAGACCGTTCCACCTTTGGGACCCTAAAGGCCACGGCGGAAGTGACCCACGCAGTTCCCAAGGCTGTGAACCCTGCGAGGAGCAGAGAGGTCACTCTTCTCTCACAGAGCTGCCGGTGGGTTCAAACTGACAACTTTTCAGTCAGCAGCCCAACTACACTACACTGTACTCCCAGGCTGCGCTCTGGAATGGCCGGCAGGCTGACATGAAGGGAAACCCATTTTGGTGCAGATTGGGACACAACACGCCGGACAGGCGCTCCACAACGACTTGTGTTAGGATTGTGACGAGAGCTCTTCTCCAGATTCACGAAGTTACACAGACTCCCGCTGGGGCAGTGCACTTTACCACTGGGACAGGAACTCCCAAAACCTGAAAGGCTGGTGGCCGGTACACCTCACAGGAGTCTCTACAAGTTAAAAGACATCCTGGAAACTGAGTGAACTCCCTGGTTTGAGGATCTTTTCCAATAACCTGTCTACTTCTCCTCCCTCCTACCCAGGTTAAGGAAACAGAAAACGCCCACAATCTAGAAGTCAGTGTAGTAACTCCCCAGTAACTTATAACAGCAAGAGAGTCACATGCAGGCCTCAGAACACAGGACAAAGAAAAAGGAAAGTGTACGAAGTGAAGCTGGGTCAGAACCCTCAGTCCACTGGTTTTCCATGCTAAGGTTCCAACAGAAGCCCCTTCTCAAACACGCCCAAACACTGGGTGGGTAAGGGAGGTGCAGGCCTGCAGACACCCCACGCACAAGTCTTCACAATACACAGACACTCCACCCTGGACACTACACCTTCAACCTTCTCTTCCTTACATGCTTATCTGACCAACAGACTGTGGAACTGCTTCACTCTACATATGAAAACTCATGAGTCCCCCAAAGAAACTGTCCCTCAAAGAAATGACAAGGACAAACTAGGGACAAACGCCTCTTCCACTGCCCAGTAAGTGCCCAACGACTTAACAGGTGGCTGCAACAAAAGGCACAGGTCTGTAAGCAGCAAAGTATTTTGCTTGATTTTAATTCTACCTCATTAACCAATTTAGGCAATAGATTTTAAAACAATCACCAGGAGAGTGCCAGGCGGGATGTAAGCAGTATTAACAACTGGCACGGTGCCCTCAGAAGCAGTCTGCACAGCGGGCAGTTGGTTCACCTCTCCCCAAGCGTCACACCTTCCCACCACTGTTTAAAGCAGAGCACAGCCCAGCCAAGGGCGCTCCAAACAGCAGACCTACCTTAGGTGGCTCAAGCAGGAGTTCATGAAAAGACCCCAATCGTCCTCTGATGGCTTCTAGAACACTCTTGCTGACCAGACAAGCTGAGTGACTCATGCCTGGGGGGCAGATCTCAACATGGCCTTCGAATCTGGAAACAAGGGATTGAACGTGACTTCTGTCATTCTGCAGCACGTGTTCCAGGGCATGCCTACGCATCAGCGGTGCACAGACGCCTCAGTAACCTGACTGGAGGATTTCTGGCTGCCCAAAGACGGGGCAGAAGACTGTGCTGACGGGGTAACGGAAGGGGTGCGGTGCACGGGGGTGAGGATGGGCAGGTAACAGACCCTCGGGCAGAATGAGCTGAAGCTCAGAAGGTACGCCGACCATGCATGCACTTGCTGCCCCTTCCCTCTTACTATTTCTGACAATCGCAGCGGGTCTCTAACGGACCAGAAAAGCAAACGGGGATCTGATACCAAGTACACAGCGCCATGTCATCTGCACGTTCGGGATGTTACTAATCAACAAGCCTGTCCTTCCTGCCTTTTCTGGGGAATCGGCATCCTTGGGGCAGGCTCACAGCTCACAGCAGGGAACCCCGCCTGGTCCTGCACCATCCTCACAGTCCATCTCACTGGCCTCTTCCTCTTTCCCACTGACCCTCTCTCTAAAAGGCTTCTCTCCTCTGAAGCTCTCAATCTCTCAATGACAGTTCTGTAGACAATGCCATCGCTACTCACGGTGGCCGGCCCCTTTCAGGACAACCACCGCATGTGTCATGAGACGCCCTGGTCCCAGCTGTGAGGGTGATGGCCCTTCCTGGCTGTGCTGTGCAGCCCCCAGCATGACAGCAGACAGGTGGATCAAGGAGAATATCCTTCAGCCCCTAATTCTAACAAGAATGCATTTTTGTTTACAAGAAGAATGACTGGCTTTATGTTGCGGTCTTTATCAGTTTCCAAACTTCTTAATTTTGCTGAGCAGTCTTATTAAAACTGAAGGTAATAACTACAGAGACTTCCATCTTTTATTATGTTTTCTTGCTGTGTCTACTGTTTATATCATGATTATGCTTCAATCTCCCTCTTTCACATGTAAAACCATGCTGTCCCCCAGGTTTAAGTTGGAGCAGCATTTATGAAGCTTACAGCCCTCTCACTCCAGGGACCGTGCGGCCACCTGCCCATGTGGAGTCGGGGACAGGAGTTATCCTTGTTACCAGACCATGATTTCCCAAGGTAAGTAGCCCCAGCCTGCTGACCAAAGTGAAAGCAAGCCAATGCCAGAGTCAGCAATGCGGGAAGCCTGGGCTCCCTAGTTTGGTAGAAATCAAAATTCTAGGATTGAAAGGAAATCCAAGAGCCTCGGATGGCTAGAGTTTTCACTATGGCGACACTAGACCTATTCAGTTCCTGTCTCTATCACTTGGTTTCCCTGATGAGCTTAGAGGGAGAAAAGAATTCTAATCCATAAATCCTCATGTTCCTGGGATGCTACAACCCATGCCTCTTCAAATCCTCCTCCAGCAGGGCAAGTTGGAAAACTCCCACAGTCAATGAGTAAATGAACCTGGACACCACTATAAACAAGATAAAATAAACAGGGAACAGCTGGCCTGTGTCTGATTTAAAATGCCAAGCAGGAATGCTTCCATAGGCCCTCAAGCCACCTGCCCAGCCAGTTAGCGTAAACCTCACAAAACTCCTAGGAAGCCTAAAAAAATCAACTGGAGGCCCCATCAGCATCTCCAGAGGGAGTGTGAGGACGAGCCAGTTCTCTGAACCCCAGCTGGAGGTGAGATGCCCTCCAACCAGAATCCCATCTCCAACTTTAAGCCAAAAACAGCTTCCTTCGTGTCTGAGCCATTGGTCACTAGATGGTCTGTTGGAGCGGCGGGTTCCTAACCACTGCAGAAACCCAAAGACTTGCAAATGTGGCAGTACCAACTCACCCACCTACCACAGTCACATACGATGAAGGCGACACTACAGAACCAAGAAACTATTCGGCCTCTGACATTCAAGCGTAGCTTTTAAACATCTGAAAACAAGGCAAAAGGCTCATGTGGGAAGAGAAGAGGCAAGCTTACGTTGGCCGTCGGGTCTCAAGTAACGTCAGCAGGATCTGGATTGCACTGACTATGGCTGTTTCGTTTTTCTCTTTGTGGAAAATATTTGATAGAAGCTGCTCTATAATTTCTTGCCTAGGGAGACAAATCAAGAGTTAAATCACATCTTGTGAGGAAATGGTCCTGGTCAAGTGAGGCAGGTACAAAGCGCTACACCCACGTCCATCCTCACCTGGAGGGTCTGCTTTATGTAATATTTATTAAGACAAGCAAGTGATTCACCTTACATAAACCTCTTTCTCTCTCTCTCTCTCTCTCTCTCTCTCTCTCTCACACACACACACACACACACACACACACACTCTCTCAGGTAAGTAACAATATTCTACCTACTCCCCTCATCAAAATAATCTGGGCCCTGGTTGTCTTTGCCAATCTTGTTCAGAGCCAAGAAATATTTCCAGACTCAAAATCACCTCCCACTCGGGCCAGGGTGGGTGGGTGGTGGTGGTAGGAGGTAGCAAAAAGACTTAGAACCGTTTATCTGCACAAGAGGATGACAATTTTTTAAAAAGTCTAGTTATATCACACAAATGTTTCCCTACATAGCATTACTGTATAATGAAAATATCCTAAACAAGTGTTTTTTAAAAATTTTACTTTTACAATTAAAATTTATTAAATCAAAATAACATGGTATCAATGAAATGTCTTTGAACTGTGGCCTAAAGAGCATTCTCTGCTATTTTCATTACCCCTCAAGATCACTGTTAATATAAAGCATGGGAAGAATCTTGTGGGTTAAATTTATCCGGACATTAGGAAGAAATATCCCAGTTTCCAGAGGCTCAGTGAGTTCTGAATCTACGTGTCTTTTGACAACACACCTAGACAGTCCCTGAGCGCTCATCTCACAAGGATGTCAGCCATCCTCAGACAGAGCTGGACTGGGCTCTACCTCCTGCCAGGTAAGGGCAACTGGAGACCAACTCTGATCTGGGGAAGCAAATAAAAGCAGTACCCTGTGTAATGTCAGAGGCATTTGGTGGCACCCAAGTAACCCCAGACTGGGTTGCAAATTGCTTGCCAGGACCACACTGCAGCCCTAGTCGCTCCACACCCAGCTGTCATATGAGTACCAGAGCTGGAACGGAGATCCAGAACCCCGAGGCCAGGGTCTGGAGCTGTAGAGGTGTGTGTCATTTCACACAGCAGCCCCATCCGAGGAGGAGCGGCCACAGGACAGCCACAGGGTGCTCACACATCTGGATCTCACGCTGCCCACCCTGCATCAGCACCACTGACATGAGGCCCTGACCACTTCTCTCATGGTGCTCTCTTTTGACTGACAAGAGCAGGGTAACACCTAGCAGACATCGAGGAGACAAGATGCTACATGTCAGCTGTGCCTGAGGTCCACCTGCACACAGACACCAAGAGAGGGGAAAAAAGCTACTGTCACACATGGTAACAGGAGTGCCTTCAGAGCCTGAGACAGCAGACACACTGACAGGTGAGAACAAGAAACCGTCACACTGGAAAGACAGCGTTCCTGGGACACGGGGTGAGGCACCACACACCTCACGCAGGACCCACACCACACATTACAGGCAAAGGTTGCTTTGTGCATTTTGTTTGGTTGTTCTTTTAATTTTTTAAAAAATTTTTTAGCATGTGTAGCCAGAGGAAAGACAGTCCTGCAACCTAACTGGCTTAGTCGGGATCAAACGTCAACGTGTTCTGCGCTCATTAGTATAAAAAGTCACAAGACATGTGGCATAACCCTCTGTAACACAACATTTTTACATGAGTGTTGAGATCTCAACCCTTTCTCTAGCATCACTAAACTGAATGTATTTAACCTGACTCAGTCTACTTCCTGTGCTGACATTCTTGTTCCACCTCTCTGGTGGGTCTGAGTACGGACTGCCAGAAGGCTGCCTCAATCATACACGACGGCGTTACATCACTGCGTTTGTTGCTGCTGTTGGTGCCACTGAGTCGAGTGTGACCCAACAGATCTGAACATTGTCCTCGTCTGTGCCATCCTCACCATCTCTGACCCGCTTCAGCTTTCACTTCCTCTGTACCTGGTCTTTGTATGCACAGGTAAGACTCGGGGTCCAGCACGGCTGTGGTGTGTGTCTTGTCTATCAGATGCCTGCTGGTTATCTCACTGCTCTGGTCAATCTGCAGAGATTTCCAAGAACTACCATGAAGTGGGCGCATGTCTGGGAGCTACAGGGGATCGGCTCTCCCCAGAAAGTGAGGTGAACACAGCTATAGACTGAACCACCCATCACTAAGCCTGGCAAACGGTCTACCCATAGGTGACATCACAGGGTTGACAAGTAGTAGGTAACGTACACTCCGGGCACACACCTATCTCCATTCCCCGATTCTGCCGGCACCAACAGCCAGCACACAGGCAGCGCTAAGGGCTGGAGCACAGGCTTGGTTCAAAGCCAGCCATGCGAGCAGAGAGCGCAGCGGCGCTGAAGGGCTCCAAGATGACCACTGACTAGACAGTCACCACTGCAGTGTCCAGTACGGATGCCAGCCACACACGTGCTATGCAGCACACAGCATCGTTGGTCTAAACTGGCGTGTCTTAAGTGTCAGTCCCCTGTGCATCTCCAAGACTTGGAGGGTGGAGGAGAGATATATGGGAACAGCTCATACTTGAAATCCTCTGTGTGTATCGGATTGAAGCAGGAGTGGCATCCACTTCCTAAAGAACATGCCTCCGGAAATGCTACCAACTTTGATAAATGTCCACAGTTGTAGAGGGGCTTCAGGCCTTTTGTCCAGAGTTACTATGAGTCATGCTCGACTCAAAAGGCAATCGACAACGACAACATACTAAAGAAAACATTAAAACCCATTCCCCCTGTGGAACAGTTGACAGTGTGAACTCCCCTCCCCCCCAGTCGGCTTTGTCAGAGCGCCGCACTGAACATGCGGGATGGACAACAGCAGCAACACTGTCTAACCTGCTCAAGAGGTGATTTCCTATGACTCAATCTAGTAACAGCACTATTGTCAATATCCCAGTGCATACAGCTTAAAACCTCTACTTGGCTTAACGATACCCACATGGGAAGCGGGCAGGGCAAGGGCATTTCACTCAGGAGTGACAGTGCCAGCCACCAGCCTCTTCTACACTCGAGAGACACGACTTCTCACAAAAGAGGCTACAAGCTGATGGCTCCATTCGTTCCTTGCCTGTGTCCCATCTGCCAGGGAAATTCTGCAGGCCAATTTTTAATAAAAGGGCTCTCCTGGGAGTTGAGCCAAAAGATAGAAAAGAGCCTCAGTACACAGATCTAGAAAAGGACCCAGTCACTGCTAGCATTTACCACTGCGAGTGTTTACCAAGAGACACCCAAGGGGAGCTTAACAAGCCGGCGCAACGAAGCCAGCCTGCGGCTCTGCCCCCAGCAAAGTTCACCACAAGCAGCCTTGCCAACCCCTAAGCAGAGCACGCCTGGTTTGCCACCTGGATGCTGTGTACCTCACTTCGCCAGTGCTGCTCTAAGGGAAACACCCCGAGTGGGTGGCTGTAACAAACACTGATGTATTTTCTCCCAGTTCAGAAGTCTGCTCAAGGCACCAGCTCTAAGTAAAGGCTTTCTCCACTGGTGTGGAGAGGGGCGGTGTGCTGTGCATTTATCTTGTTTAGCGTCTGCTCCTGGCCTAGCTTCACGTGGCGTGCAGCTCCTCCCCCCTCCTCCCAGCGTGCTGGCTACTCAAACGCACTGCAGCTGAGGTGGAGGCCATTCTTAGCTGACACTCCGTAGGGCTGGCACGCGGGACGAGATGCCCTTCTCTCTCATGGAGCAGCGGGTGGGCTGCGTTAGCAATGAAACTCCCTGTATAAACCTTAGAGTCATATTAACACAACAAAAGGCACAAATTTAAAAACAACTCACAACCATACTATGATATGTAACCATAAGCATACAGGCTAGAACTTGTATTTATGTGTAAACAAATGCGCTTGTGTGAGTGTTTTCCAATCTCACGACCTCTCTCGCGTTTGTCTCCTACGCAGGTTATATGCTTGGGAGCAAAGCCCCAGTAGTGAGTTACTGGGGTGTCAGGTGCCGACTATGACTCACAGCGACCACATGATCTGGACTCTGTCCTGCGTGCATCGTCCTCACCGCCTCTGCCACACCGGAGCTTACGGTTACAGTCCAGAATGTTGTGGACTATTGTTATGTCTCTCTGACATGCGTGAGTCTACTGTTACAGGCCCCGTGGCGGTCCAGCTCCCTGAGGGTCCTCCCCACCTTCACTGACACACGACCTCCAAGCCCCAGGCCCTCCTCACTGCCCTTGCCCCAGGGGCATCCTGACTGCACTTTCTGCAAGACACATCAGTTTGTCCTCTTGGCAGTCCACGGATATCTGGTACCCTTCTCCAACACCACAGCTCAAAGGCATCAAGTATTTATCAGTCATGCTTAGTCACTGTCCAACCTTTAGACGACTAACAAGTACTTGAAAAGACCATTTCTGAGAGACAAAGTTCAGTAAATTCCCAACCCAGGACAAACTCATGTTTTAAATTTACAATGAAACAAAGGTATACCCATGCTTGACGGTAAACATTCTTTGTGAAAATACATGACTCCATAAAAACTAACATGCACAGGCTGATGGTTCACAAACTGCAGCTAGCGTTGACCCAAATCAGCTTGCGCCACTGCTCACGGCACCATGTGACAGTGAGAGCAGAAGCCAGGACTCACCTGGCTTCCAAGCAGGTCTGCTCAGGCCGCCCCAGTCTCAGCCCCACCTGCACCTCAAAGTGGGTTTCATGTAACTGAACCTAAGGTATCCCTCCACGCAAGACCTTTGGAGGCTGTGACTACAGTGAAGCTGTACTGCTCTGTTGGATGATGCCTCCTGAGAACGTAAGCAAACGATCTACACAATGACGGTCTGTACAGCACTGATTCCAGGTGAGCAGGTTCTCCTCCTCCTCCTCCTCCTCCAACCAAGGGCATGCTCCTGGGCTGTGACTCCAACACAGGAAACACTTGCGAGCACACTGCACGGCGCCGCCTGAGAAACACACACACACACAAAGAGCGGGGCTGCAAACCTACTTTTCCAGGGTGGCGAGCAGGGGGTCCGGCTCCGCACTGTTCTGAATCTGTAGCATCTGGTCTCTGCTCAGGCGGATAATTTCACAAAGTGACTGGGATGCATTTGAATGCCGCTAAAGGGGAAAAGGACAATTTTAACTATAAAACATGAAAAAAGTTAAATTTCTCACACTCAGGAAGAGAACGACAAATAACCCAAACAAACACTGGAGTTCTAGTGGCCTAGCTCCTAGGGCGTTTCACTGCTAATCCATAGGGCGCTTGAATCCACAAGCACTTTGGCCCAAAAAAGACGGGCCATTTTCTCTGGTCTGACCGACACCCTCTGAAACCAGTGGAGGGTCAACTATGGTTAATTAAGTTCCAATCAGATGGCAATGAGTTCGAGGTGTTGGGTTTTTTAAATAAACTTTAATAAGTTAAAAATTAAGCCCAAAGAAATGTTACATAAGGCGTAAATACTTAATTAAGTTTAGCAGGTTAGTGGGGTTTTTTTTAACAGTAATGCACACTCCTCTCCCTCTTTGCAGGAGGATGCGATGAAAGTTCTGACAAATCCTTACTGAACACTCTGAGAAAACATACTCTCAAATGATACAGGGGTTTTTTTCTCCTCAGGTGCAAAGACATACATACTTCTTGGATTTTTTTTTTAAAGACAGAAGAACATTCTGGAAGAAACCAATAGGGAAGAACTAATTAATCTTTTCCCAATGCAGAATGGGTCCTCCAGTGGCCCGTGAAGCTGATCTGAGGTGAGGACTGGGCACTGCATACCCAGCACAGAGCAGACAGCACACGCCAGGACACCACAGTGCACTGCGTAGCCGGGCACTCCAATTTCCTCAACAGACACAAAGCGGCCAGTGCCATCGTACTAGGCACTGTGGCACAAAATGAAATGCAGCAGCACTAGTGCCAGGACTATCCAAAAGGGAAAACCAACTTCCTTACAGGCAGGACGCTGGTGCGCACAGCGCTGACGGCCTTCGGCAGGCACCATGCTCTCCTGTCCAGCCACAGGACGTCAGGGCTGTGACGCCTCCTTCCTGCTCCACCACTGCCTCCCCTCCATCATGGAAATGTGCTCCTCGAAACCTGCTCTCCCGTCAGCATCACCAGCTCCATTCAGAGGAGCAGGCCTATTACCCCGGCTGGACAGAAGATGCCTTCTAAGAGGGTTCTCTCCCTAGAATCCAGACAGTGCTTTCTGAACCTAGCCCAGTCTGCAACAGTACCAGCACGCAGGCCTCAAACCCTGCCTTAGAGGAGAAAGCTGGGTTATCAATATTTTAATAGCTTCTTAAAAACAAGGAAAAAAAAACACAAAAATTTGTTACCAGATGAACTCCAGGTACCAAAAGTTTCTGAAGCATCCAGCATAAACAGCCCCCTAAGGTGGCGTCTCCTCTGGCTGTTCCCACCACTGTCACCTGTAGCTAGAACCACACAAGGGGACCTGTGCTCTCCTTAAACCAGCTCCTCCACATGGACTAGCCTGGACTGGCAATTTGACATGACTCTGACACGAAACGTGGGTTGCACACTGGAATAGAGCACACAGCCGTCAGCGCGAACGGGTCAACCAGGCACCCTCTGCGCGGAGGCTGGACCTGCAAGCTGCATCTCACCACCAGGCCCAGCACCAGGGCACAGGTCCACAGTCAACACAGACAACTGGTCCAGGATCTGCAGCTCAACCATCATTGAGCAGGCGCCCACTCTGCTGCTGGACAAGCGCTCAAGAGAGGAGAGGCATGACCACGTGTGTACACCAAAGGGTTTAAGAGGGAAAAGACATGTGGACTATAGAGACGTGACAAGGTGAGCAGGGCCAGGCACAACCAATCACCTCTGGAAAGGCAGGCGGTGGTTTAAACCAGGACCCCTAGTTCACATCTCCAGACCCTCAACTTCTGTGTCACACTTTTCCATTAGCGTGTTAAGAAGATGGCCAGCTTCAAGAATGCCCGATGACAGCTCTTTCACTCGTGCTCCCTGTCCTCACACGTGGGTGCTCCAACAAGCAGTCACACGTGAGTACAACTTACATCTTCTTCTTGTGACGGATGAACTATTTCCACCAGCCTCTGGATGATTTTCTCTTCATTTAACCACTGAAAATTAAATCCGAGAAAAGACTGGTCAAGTCGGTGATCAGAGAGGCTCCTGCTCACCACCCGTGAGGATTAACGTGCTCAGAAATGTCCATCAGTTACGGGTTTCTCTAAACTTTGGACAACACAGAAAACTAAAAAGCCCACCCAGGGAAAATGCCAACAGCTACAATACATGAACAAGTGATCGGGCTTGCCGACACCCTCCCTTCATCTTTCTGTCTTCCCCGGACCAACTTCCCAACAAGTGCTCAGCCTTGACCCCGCCTGGCTCCCTGGGTGCAGTGTTAGCTTAAAAGTTGGCTTTTACAGCTATTATGTTATAGCCCCCTCTGGTCCCCTGCTACCTTAACTGCAGACACATGGTCAACAGCTGTGGGACTAGGATAAGAGAGCAAGACTAGAGAAAGACTGGAATAAGACCCTGGAGATGGTGGTGGAGAGACTGTGGCATTGCTGTGGAGAAACTGTGGCAAGGTGTAGCCAGAGGAGCCCTGAGATAAAGGCCACAGTTAAAAGTTTTGGTATTTTTGTCAGATGATGGAAGAAAAAGCTGGCTGCTGCACTGAAACCAGAGCCTGTACTAACTGAGGAACTGCCTTGGAACTGCTGAGCTAAAACCTGGACTTGCACTGGGTGATATTCTTTGCCTGCCCCACTCTCCAACTTACTTCTCTAATACACCTTACTCTCGGCACCACAGCCTAACTCAACAACGAATAAATTAACCTCTTGCTGCGAGTGTGGCTCTAGAATCTGCTTTCTCTCTCCCTCTGGCCCTTTCAGAGAGACGTTCATGGCCCTGTGCCCTCATGTCTCATTTTCTGTTCTTTAGACGCTGGAGAATAAACCAGCTGAGGGAAAGGACTACTCACATCCCACACATTACCAGCCCCAGCCTGCAAAATCAGAATCACTTAATCCCTCCCCTATCACTAACCCCTCTGGCCCCTCGAGCACAGCCGTGTCCCTCTCCAGCCCCCCTCAGCGACAGGCCGTGGTCCTACTCACATTCAGCACGTCTTGCCTGGGCTGAGGAGGCTCAATGCATGTCAGGAGGCGGAGCAGCAGGTCCATGATAGCTGAGGTTCCTATGTGCTTTATGACGAGGTCCACAAAGTCACGTTTCTTCTTCAAGAAATCCACAATCTGGAAGAACCACCAGCAACTTCTGACTGCTTTGAATCCTGTCCTCAACCTCCCCACTCCTCATCCCAACAGGGGCACGTCCAGTATCAGGAGGCAGACGGCAAGGTGGAAGCCTGGCAACCATCTCAATGTGCAGAAACCCCCCAGGGAGGAGACCTCCGAAATCACATGCCCCCAGTACAAACATATCCTAATTCTCTTCTAGACACTCTGTCACTGTGTGACTCCATCTTGTTGGCGGTCTTCCTCTCTTTTTCTGACCCTCACCTTTCCTGGCATGATGCCTTTTTTCCAAGGATTGGTCCCTCCTGACAACATGCCCAAAGTATGGGAGACAAAGTACGTGACACAGTGATTGTAACAATGGGCTCCAGCCCACCAGAGACGGTGAGGATGGCAGAACAGGGCAGTGTTCAGATCTGTTGTTCACAGGGTCACTATGAGTACAGTCAACCCCATAACACCTCACAACGGCCACAATTCCTTTTCATTCTCAAAGACTCGATCAATGGCTACATAAGAATGTCAAGTTAATACATGGACTTTTTAAAAGTCTTACTTACATATCCTGGCAAGTAACAGAAAAAATATTCAGGACGTCAACACTTGTTCTCCTTTGGGGTAGCTAACATACTTGCTCTGCAAATATCCACCTCAAGTTTTGGGATGGTCAGTCCCTTAGTGAATTAGCACAAGGAGGCTGGATGATGCCCACAGGGTATCTGGGGCTGGTGGTGGCCCTATGACTGTCCCCAGGGCCCTGAAGAAGAGGATCCTGCACTGTCCTGCAGCCCCTGGACGCTGTGCATTCTGTGTGCTATGTCATCTACTCCAAACCCGCCCCAAGGCCCCAGGGACAGTGTAGCCAAGGTGGCAGCTGCTCCACCGGAACCTACTGAAATCTCAACCACCTGGTGAGCGAAGTGCAGTAAGCCTACAGCATAGGGAAGGAAAGGTGAGGTTCTAACAGGCCCCGAGCTGACGAGGAGCTGTAGTGAGATGTGCACACACCTAGCAGCCAAGATCCTACGGAGGAAACTCCACCACCAGCAATGACAACTAGCACTGCTTACACACAGTGACTGTGACAGACCACGAGGTTAAGACTCCCAACACATGCCTTCACTACGGTATGCACACTTCATCTAACCAGGGATGAGTCACACGGGAGTGCAAGCAGAGCTGAGAGGAGGAACAAGGTCACACATGGCCAGCCTTCACTATGATCCTCTGGCCGAGGCAATGGACCTGAGTCTGACAGGCCACGCACCAGTGGACACACAAGGACAGAAGCACTTGTATCGCTAGCATCACTAACATTAGAGACGTCTCCAAGTTGGACTGGTGCCCCGAGCTAACACACATCCTAACCAGTTAGGAGAAACTGAGTCGGAATTACATTCCGACATGTACACATCAGGTAACAGAGATGGTCAGAGCTTCCAGCTTTGAGCTGAAAGAGTAAGCTGCATCCCATTATCAGCCCAGGAATCCTGGTCCAAGAAACTCGGGAGCTGCAGAGGCTGGTCACTTGCTCCCTTTAACTGGCACCTGCCATTATGCTCGCACAGGTAACACCTGGTCATGAGGTGCCGTACGAGTGCTCCCGACCCACGAAGCATCCTAAGAGCTCTCAGACCTTCATCTCTTGTGCAAGGAGGGTAAGAACTGCCACTAGGGAGCCCTGGCTAGTGCACAGCGTGTGCCTGAGACAGGGTCCCCAGTTCTCAACAGTCAGCACGTTCAGGAGCAAGACAGGAGAAGATCATTTCATAGCAAGCACGATTTCTGGATTATTACCTTTAAAAGGCCACTTATTTCCAAAATCCTTGTAGGAAGGTGATTCTGCTCAATTGTCGGTACAAAGAACAATACAAGTCTCTGGCAATCCAAACTCCTAACTGCTCTGCCTCAGCACAGGACAGATCACACGAAAGAGCCCAAAGCCACTGCCATCCAGTCAAGTTTAACTCAACAAGCCCGCGGGTCAATACACCTGTTTCACAGGGTTTCCAAGCAGAATGACACATCTTATTCTGTGTAATGGCTAGTAACTTTGAACCACTAACCTTTCAGTTAACAGCCAACTAACTACCTGAGTCACCAGGCCACAGGTTCCTTAGCTAAAATATACTGGGCCTAAAACAGCTGCAAGACCTCCTCATCTGCTGAAAGTAGAGTTGGAAGTGGTGGCTGCAGCCCACCCACCCTCATCACAGATGGCTTGCTGCAGCTGAGCAAGGCTGCCAGAGTCTGCACTTAAACCAGCCAAGGCTCTGTGACTGTCCCCGAGGTGCCTATCCCCAGGAATGGATTCTCATTTCCAGGCAAGTGGGTCCTGTCCACACCAAGAGCCATGGTTCTCTCGTTTCCAGATGCACCAGAATCACCCGAAAGCTTGTGCACGGCCCAGACTGTCAGCGCTGCCCTAGACCTACCAGTCTCTGATTTGGTTCATCTGTGATCCAAGAACCTGTGTTCCTAACAAACTCTTAAGTGATGCCAGGGCTCCTAGGGCAGGGACTATCTGAAAGCCACTGCACACACCACAGATGCTTGGTTAATAAATGACCCAAGAACATCTGAGCTAAGAGGAGAAAAATATGGTTATGCCCTACAGTGACAGAGAGTGATCATAAAGTCACATGTCCAGCACTATAGGACACAAACAGCAGAAATGTGCCCAACAGGCTGCACTCAGATGTACTATCTACAGATGGATACGAACAAATGATCATCACTTGTATAAACCAGTCACTCTGGTTAAATTTATGGGAAAACTTTTTCTCATTTAAGCTCTATTATGATTAGGGGGCAGGGGAAAACCCTGTTACTAGATTAAAGACCCCACTAGTCTTTGATCTTCTGCACCAAGTGCTTCAGATCCTCTGTGCTCTCAGCAAGCGAGGTCGTGTCATCTGCATAGCACAGGCTGTTGATGGGTCTTCCTCCGATCCTCATGTTGCATTCTTCTTTACAGTCCAGCTTCACAATCAGTTCATCATACAGACTGAACAGGAATTGAGAAAGGCTATAACCTGGAGGCACATCATTCTCTGTTTTAAATCATACAGCGTTTCTTTGTTCCATTTGGATAGCAGCTCCTTGTCTAGGTATAGATTTTGCATGCAGCAGATCAAAGGCTGCAGCCTTCAATAGGACTGCATCTTAACATCTAGAGACAATGGTACTCGCCACTGGTCTAGTAAGGCAACATCGTGATAGATGGAAAAAAGTTTAAAACTGTTAATGATTTCATCTGCTTGGATCCAAAATCAACTACTTGGTACCAGCAATCAGGAGATAAAGAGAAACAATGATTTAGGCAAGTCTGCTGTCAGGATCTCTCCAAAAAACTGAAGAGCCATAAGTTTAAAGACTAACGTGCACCTGGTTCAGGTCACGGTCTTTTCAATTACTCACTATGCATGTGAGAGCTGGATGATAACTACGGATGACAGAAGAAGAACTGACACCTTTGAGTTGTGGTCTTGGAGAAGAGTACTAAGTATCTCATGGATTCCAAGAACAACCAGGCCGGTCTCGGGAAAGGGACAGCTGGAGTACTCCTTGGAGGCAAGGATGACAAAGCTTCATCTCTCCTACTCCCACGGAGGCTGTTCTGTGGTGAAGGATATCATGCTCGGAAGGGTGCAGAGTCAGCAGAAGAGGAAGACACCGGTCAAGGTAGACTGGTGCAGTGACTGCGACAATGAGTCTAACTATATCAGAGATAGTGAGGATGGCACAGAACAGGACAGGAGGTTCATAGGGTCGCCATGAGTTGTCCTCAACTCCACAGCTTCTAACAACAAGGCCCCACTCACACACCCACGAACTGCTTAACTACCAAATGGGTTCCCTTGGGACTCATAGCTCTACTTGAGAAAGAGAAACAGTACCCAGCATGACAAGAGGCGGGGGTGTGAGCAGGTGTGCCAGCAAGTACGCCAATGGAGAGCACACTTCCTCACTCATGGGGAGGGACATCGCTGCGTGCTCACAACAGTCCAGCTGAAAGTGTATCTTATTATGACCTCTGAACTTACAGTGACATCAGGACCAACTTTCTGGGGGACATCTCAGAGGTAATCAGCCCTAATACTTACCTTCTGGAGATGTATATTTACCTGTTCTGGTTTTCTGCTGATTAGAATACTTAGCACCTTGCTGAAGAAACTGGCAAGCAGTGGGTTCAAGGGGGAATCATTGAGGAGGAAACTATACAACTTCATCAGCAAGGCCTCATCTTCTCCCAGTCTATCGTTCATCTGGGAGACATCGGAGGTGAGCAGCTCACACGATATATTTGGGTACCTAGGAGAAGAGGATCCTGACATCAACATCCATCGTCACCGTCACAGCAAGATTAAAATACACATCAGGAAGACTACCGGAAATGTAAAATAACAAAATCCTCTTCTGGATACTAGAACGGCATTTCAACGCATTCTGTTCAGACCAAAAGGAAATGTTTAACACGTCAAAAACATGTGTATGTTTCCCCAATACAACTAGAGAGTACAAGGGCTCAGGAGTGGGGGGAGCCAAGCTGTGGGGCAGTGATGGAGGGGGTGATGCTGGGGCTGCATTACTCACAGGCCCTGAACAGCACACAGCACCACAGAGCCTCCTCCTTTTAGACGGAATGCCAGCAGCACTCTGCATTGCTTGGGAGGGCTTATCAAATGGTCCAGGAAATCTGGTGGCACAGCGTTCAGCAGTTAACTGAAAGGCCACTCAGAGGGCGAAGGAAGGCCACTGTTCCCTTATAAAAGCTTCATAGCCTCAGAAGCACAATGGCGGAGGGTCTCATGCAGCAGGACTGTGACTCAACGGCTGTGGAGTTGGTCTTCAGTCAATCTCTCTGACACCTTACCACCCAACTATACACTGAAGTAGAGAACAGGCACAAGGTGCAGGCACATAGCCTTTCCAGGTCTTTGGGGTCAGGGAAGACATACAGGCGGCACCCCAGTCATCTCCCAAGGGTCCACTCCAGCAGGACTGTGGTCCTTAGGATGCAGTGTAACACCTGCTCTGGGCTCTGCAGCTTTCGACCTACCCGCCCCCTCCTAGCAGCAGAGTCCATCCCTCCTGAAAACAGGGCGGACCCTCTTCCTGAAAAGACTTCTCTGATTTCAACAGAAATCAAGGACTGCAAGCCATCAGCCTACTCTCTCTACCTGACCACCAGCACTTCTCGGCTCCCCTAGTCCAGGAAGCCAGGGCCTGAATCCCAAACAGCCTTCACAAGTGGCAAGCTCCAATGCAGACTAGACAGGGAGGTGAAAAAACAGCCTACGTGACCGGTGCCGGGTACGGTGTGGTCAGACCTCCCTGCTCTGACACGACGTGGTGACTGGCAACCAACCAGGAAGTCACAACGTCTAAGTATCTGGAGTGAGAACGTCCCATGATGAACCTGTGTAGGAGGCACAGGATCAACAGCACTGACAGTGTGGTGCGCAGGCCACACTGTCGCGTAGCTTTCTTCTACTGGTCTGTGGCTCAATGAAGAAAGAGGCCCTCGCTAGTGGGACACAAGAGCACAGAGGTGCAGCTTCCAGGGCCACACCACCCAGGTTCAAAGCCTGCCTCCGGCAAATGTGTTACAACCCGCTTATGAATTTGCTCACAAGTGCCCATATATAAAACATGTGCACTGCTCACAGAGAGACGCTTGAGGGGTGGGCAGCCTGGATTGTAGAAGGAAAAATAAACACCTCCAACCCTACAACAGGCCTCTTAGTTAAAAATGTGGTACAACGGGCACCACCCTGGGCATGTTACTTCACCTCTCTGGGACTGTGTAGGACACCAGGCCCATCCTGGACAGGGAACACGCACCAAACACTGGGACAGGCCTGCACACGTGCCAGCTGCTCCTCCTCCGGTTTTCTACTACAGAACTGTACACATGCTGCTGTGATGGGGCACATGTTAACACTTCGGCCAAAGGAAAGATTAGGCAATAGGGCCAATCTCAGTCCTGGTTGCCCATGACACGCTGGCTGCAGTTCTGTGTGGACACAGCTGATCTGGGAGGGCCCACAGGGGACTGTGGGATTCACTACCTAACAGACCTCAAGTTCTGCTTCCAGGCACGCTAGGACTGCTCGCTCCCCCCTCTTGAGTAGTCCCCTCCACGCCCCCTCTGCCAGCTCCCTTTCGCTCCGACCTCTGCCCAGAGAACAGGGCACAGAGATGAAAACCCAACCCTCCTACACCTGGCCCATTCTTCCCTGCCACCCGTGAGCTATCCTTGCTCCCAAGACCACCACTCTACGCTCTCGCTGCCATCCTCTCACCCGCTCCAGCACTTCCTGTTCCCAAGGCACTGTCCTCCCCACACCATGTCCCCCTGTCCTGCAGTGCTCCCATGAGCATACGCACAGGCCGGGCTCTCTACAATCAGAGGACCCACTCACCTCCTGCATCCTCCTTCTCCTTCTCCCGACTCCTACCACTTGTCTCCCTGCTACAGACCGGGACGAACATCTCAAATTAGATCAATGTGACTTCCACCTTCCCAGTGCCATCCAAGGCCCCTGGACAGTTACAGCTGTGTGTCAATCTGGCTGCCCGTGACACTCTGTTATGACAGGATCTGAGGTCTCCACGACGAGATCTGCTCTAGACAGCCTATCAGCCAAGGGAGTTTCCTCCAAGGTGGATCCTGTGCTGAAAAAAGCCTTTTGCTCTACTGAGATCACGCGTCTGGATCAGCCTGGAATTTGCCGGGATTTGCTGGCATCAACAAGCACATGAGGCATTTCCCAAGGTGAAATCTTTATCTCTAAGTGACTTCACCTCCGTCTCTTTCTAGTCTTTGATTATAATCTTTGATTATGTAATCCTTTGAATTCTAACTGCACCCACCATTTCTTGCCACCAGTGAGGTCCCCTAAGATTTTCTCTCCTTCTGCTGTTCAGTGAAGCCTCCTGCCTGGCTACCTACGAGTGATCCTATCCTCTGCGGACTGCCATCAACATGACAGGCACAGTGACCATGGCTGCCACTACTCAACAGCTTCCTGTCTCATCAGATCAGAGTCAAGTCATGACCAGAGCACGTGACCCCACACCTTCTGCTCTCATCCTCCAATGTCCACCACCTACACCACTGCCTGCCTACCTACCCCACGATTTTCTGAAGATTCCAAGCACACAGCACTTGCCGCTCCATCCACACATGACACAGCATATACCCTCACTCCCTGCAACCCCCTGGACCAGTAAAGCCTTCTTAGTGACCCTGCCTTGACTGTAGCCTTCCACCTCACACTTTCAGAGTCCCTCTGGAGGGCTCACTTGACAGACAGGAGACTCACTCAGCCAGTCCACACTACTGGACAGAAAGACAGTGTCTGGTACACACAAAGCGCTAAAATACAGGTATCATATCAGTGACTGTCTTGTAAACGCCTCCTGGTCTGTTACCTCCTCCAGGATGATAGTGTCTGCTGCCATCAGGTCAAGCAGGACCCGCAGTGACCCTCCAGACAACAGATGGCACCCCTGCCTGCCACAGCCGCACCACCCTGGCCTCGGCTGCGCTCACACTCACTACTGTGCCCTCTGCAAGTCTTGGGGTTTTGATTCTTACTAATCTATGTCCTACTTGTTAGAAGTCTAGTAAAAATGGTAACTCTCTAATCCTTGGTCATTGAAAATTCAGTTAAGACCATCCAGGGTCCAATCCACAGGTGCATGCAGCCATCAAGTTCACAGCAGGCAGCAAACTTCAGAAAGGATCAGGCTAAACACCTTCGGGTTCCATCTGAAACCCACCCCCATGGGAGCACTGCACAGTCAGAATCTGTCCGAGTTGCAGGCGCTGCAGAGAAGGCCTCTGGCCAACTCAAGACATGTCCCTCAAAACTGAATTCACTGAGGGCTCTGTACCTAATGAGTTCCATCGGCTCCTGCACCGCCACAGGCGACTCAAAGCCCTGTCCAACACCTCTTTTTGATAATGTGAGCACATTAGGTATCTTGTGTCCACTCTTCACCAGCTAAAGCAATTACTTCTCCTTGCATATGAGGACAGAGGCCCAAGGTGCTAACTGGCCCCATTCTCTAAGCCTATGTGGTCCTGACAGGTCAGCTGCTCAAAGCTCACAACCCTGGACTGTTAGCACGTGTCTTCCAACAGAGCCAGCCCCATCAAGAGGCCAGCCTGTGCTGGAAGAGGAGGCCCAAGGCAGGACTTCTGCTTTCTAACTCATGTTACTATTTGACTGCAAACATCTTTCTCCTTGAGCACTGACCTCAGAACTGAAGCTTTCACTGACTGCCAGCTGTCAATTAGAAAGCCTGGCAAGGAACTCAGCATCCTTGAAAATACAAGCACAACAACCTGAAATCACTAGTAAAGTCTCTTTCTCAGGTAGCAAAAGTCTCCCGAGAAATGAAGAGATTTCCGAAACGCAGCAAAGGGGAGAGAAAGGGGAAGAGAGGCTGCCAAAAATCACAGTTCTTCCTAGTTCACTTCTCAGTGTACTCAGTGCTGTAACTGATTCCAGTAAATGTACAGTCAATGGCTTGCTGCTTGGAGCGTTTGAGCCAGTGAGAGGCAGTGATGAAGTGAGTGGTCTCCCTTCACGGACGCTCTGCCTGTGAGCAGGCTGGACCAGCGACAAGGGCTTACTCCTAGGTGAGCTCTCCACAGAGTTATCTACGTAAACTCAGCTATGCCAGTGTCAAGCAAGACCTAGCCAGCAACACTCTGGGGCCGATCCCGTCTGCACACGGAGGACAAGCTCTTACTTGTATCTGATCTTTTCATCCATGTCTTGAGGTGGCTCTTCTATAATGAATGAGACTAAATCTTCGAGGCATTCTGCTTTTAACAAAAACTCTATAAGTTTTCGGTTCTGCGCTTTGCATTCCTGCAGGACGTCCTCCTCATCCATCAGCTCCTTCAGCGTCACATCCTCTCGTTCTAGAAGCGTGTCTATGTGGGATGACGAGTGCAGGTCGAACTTCCAAAACATGCTGGTCTAGACAAAACACAGAGCAGGTCATGAAACATCAGCTTCACATGCTCAATTATCCACAATTTTAAATTAATTCTCCCTAACTGAAATGACAGGCTGGCCCCCAAAAGTATGTTTCATCTTTAACCTATGAAATACTTTCAAAAGACACAAAATCGTTGAGAATTATTGCCTGCATAGGAAAAAAGACAAATCTTTTTACTGATAACCAAGTTTTTACATGAAAATGTTCAAAGTGAAAACTCCTTTATTTTGGCCTAAGGAGCAGCTCGATCATCACACGGTGTTGGTGATATAACGCTAGGAAGACAGAAACCTCTTGTCAAGGATGAAGAGCATGTGTGTCCACAGACCTCAGACCCTCCTAAAACACAGCCTGAGCACCAATGAGAAGTCCGTGGC
>NW_006399876.1:6596474-6607774 GCF_000299155.1 Elephantulus edwardii
AAAAAATTAAAAGTCTAAAAAAAAATTAAAAGTCTATGGTAACACATGACAAGTGACACTAAGGAACAAAGCCTTCCCGCTGCCCACCACTCACCAGCGCTACCAGCCCACCCTCCCACTGCCCACCAGCACTGCCAGCCCACACTCCCACTGCCCCCCAGCAATGAGGGCCCACCCTCTCTACCACCAGCGCTGGCAGCTGGTACTACAGCTCCAAACTGGAAAGCCTTGAGGTGGTAAAGCCTCTGCAAGTACCAGCACCCAATTCTAGTACTCTGATTCTAAGGAATGCAAGAGGCCCAGTCTCTTCAGTGACTAGAAGCATCTGACAATCAAACGTAGTCACTTCACACATGTGCTCCTCGATCACCCGTTTGTTTCAAGTTTGTTATAAGTTTCAAGGCAGAAAATAAGAGCTGAGGGTTCACCACACAGTCTGAAGGATGCCATGAAAAGACAAGTTCGGACCAATGACAAGATGCTGCCCAGTTATCAGCCAATGCCACTCAGAAACAGCAGGCACTGATAAAACACGCGCATGCTCCCATCACCCCAGAACGGACGTGCAGATGGGGTGCAGTCTCATCGGCCCAGCACAGTCCCATCGTGGCCATCACCGGAAAGTGCGTCCGTTAGTATCTGTGCTCACAGAGCTAGCTGCACAGCCAGACCCAGCGGAACTGGACGCCAGTGTCGCAGCCGTGGCTTCCTTCTCTGCGGTTCTTTTCATCTGGTTCTCTTTCAAAAAACAACTTTAAAAATAAAGATTGGCAAGGACTAGGCAGTACTTCATTCTGTTGTACTGGAGATGCTCTGTATGAACCTACCCAAAGACATCTAACAATACCAAGAACTCCTTTAGGAAACTCCTGTCGGTAAGATTGCCATCAAATATCAAGGGAGTAAACACTGCACCTATTTAAGACTTGTTTCTTTAAATGCTTCAAAATAAACAGCTGGCAATATATTCACGGCCACTAGCAGCAACACCAGCATGCCCAGCTGAAACAGGCCGCCATGGTCACGCTGGATGTGGAGGGCAGGGCAGATGCCCAGCGTCCAAGAAGGCCCACTGTCTGTCTCCTCAGAATGATCAGGCCGGAAGTTGTGTACAGACATATGTGGCCTCTACTCCAAGTGAGGGTGGGAAGGGCAACCCTGACAGGCCTCCTGAGGGACAACGGACAAACAGAACAAAACACTTCTACTCCCCAAGACTGTCGGAGAGCGAGTAAGGGCCCAGACGAGCCACGGAATAGGAAGAGGCCTCCCAGGAAAGCATCAGTGGTATAAACACTTGTGCACCGCAGAGTCAGAACGACCCACAGCTGACCCTGCGGCAGGTTTTCAGAAGTAGTTAACTGAATGGGAGAAGACTGCCCGTCCTTCTCCCATGGAGCAGTTGGTGGCCTCGAACCTTATGCCTTCAGGATTGCAGCACAGTGTCCTGCCACTAGGCTACTAGAGAACTCTGAAAAATGATGAGCATAAAACTTTTATGATTCCATCTTGTCCTTTAACAGGAAAAAGGCCACACCCCTTCCCTGTTTTACACTTTCCCACACAGGTCCTATCAAAGGCCAAGACAAGGCAGGAGCATCGCCAGCGGCACACAGCGGGAGCCCCCAGGGCCTGGACAAGGACCCAGCTCGCCTGGAAGGTGAAAATCACCTTCAAGAGCCCCCAAAACTCAGCAGCAAAGCCCACTTCATCTGAGAGTCTGATGCAGGGCACTTTCAAATTGACAAGACAGCCACTCAGTTTCCCTGTCTTAATATAACTACTAAAAAGCTACCTGTACATTTTCACACACCTCACCAAACCTGCCCACCCACATTCATTTTCCACACTTCATTTATCCTGGAAACTTAATCATTTCTAAGTCTCGCCATCTTCCTTATATAACGAGAAAGAATCATGAAAAAATACCAAGAAACACATTAAAAAAGGCAAATCTGATGATGAGTTAAACACACTGATTCTGACTGGGATACTCATCAGTCAGGTGGCAACAAACTGCAATGTTCCCAAATTAAATCATCTTTCTAATTTATGGATCAGGATATGATTTATTAAGCACAAAAGCATTTCCGAGATTGCAGCCCAGAGCGTTAACTCACTGCATGCCCGTTGCACTGAGCTCTGCCTGAGAACGGGGCAACATGAAAGAAAGGCCCAGCCCAGCAGAGAGCAGGGCTGGCCAACTGTGGCCACAGGACCAAGCCCACCCATGGCCTGGGTGCCTACAATTTTCTAAAGGGTTTGTTTTTTCTACTCCTGTAAAATAAAAAAATTTGAAAAAAATGACCAAATGTCAGAGAGCTCACATGTGGCTAGACAAGCCTCATCTAACACTGGGTCCTTTTAAAAATAAATACATACATACATACATACATACATACATACATACATACATACATACATTCTCTCTCTCTCTCTCTCTCTCTCTCTCTCTCTCTCGGTCCTTTTCGGAAAGCATGTGCTGTTCCCTGCTCAAGAAGCACCACGTTCCTGTGCCATCTTCCACACTTCCTGGGTCATCATCTCCATAACCTGCCTGGGGACAGGCGATGCTGGGCAGCATGGGGCTACGTTCAGTGAGCTGGCTGTCTTCCAGCCCACTCCCCTATCTTGGGGTACTCAGCTAGACCATGCTTCCAAATTCTCCAGCAAGTCGGATCACCAGGTGACAATGTTTTCTCTAACATCTAAACATGAGCCGTCGAACACTCCATGTCATTCAAAAGGTATCTCCATCAGAAAGCAAAGTGTCTTCATCAAAAGCAAACACCCTGAAGGAATGAGTTGCTTGTTCTGGAGGCTTGAGACCCATCAGTCACCAACAGTGTCAATAGCTTGTGAGTCCACACAGAAAATGTCACACTTCCTGCTTTCCTGAGTATTGTCTGGGGTCTTAAAAGGTTGCACATGGTCATCTAAGGTGCAGCTACTGGTTTCTTCCTATGCAGAATGAGGGGACAAAGGTGAAGGTGTATGGAAAGAATCAGTCCAGAGGACTAATAAACCAAGTGAACTTCAGCATCCAGGGCCCGACCACCAACCACTCTACTAGGGATCAGAGGAGACGATCCTGGCTAGAATGGGGGTAAATGTGGAGCAAAACTCAAATCCGCTAAAAAAGACCAGGTTGGCTGGTCCAATAGAGACTAGCAGAAGCCCAAGACTATGAACCATGGTGACCTTCTAAACCTCGGGAAAAAGTTCATCCCATGGCTCAACTTTAAGTTCACCTATGAGGTGAACACACCGCCAGGGGGGATATATCACTCTTTATACCAATCAACCATCTAAGGTCAAAAAAGTTGCAAATGTTCAAGGGTGGTGACTAGAAAGCAGGAGGGGAGGGAGGGGATAGAAAGCTCAATGGAAACAAGTGTCGCAGGGGAAAGTGGGAAGAGTATGATTATGTGATGGATGTTAAAATTAATGTCATAGAGCAAAGTATGTACAAATGGATGAATGAAAAACAAATTTTGTTTATAAACTGTCACTCAAATGACAATTAAAATTTAAAAAGAAAACAAAGCTATGCTTTTCCTCTACACCAGGAGAATGCTGAAAATGATGGAAACCTGTTCTTAATCCACATGCAAGCAAGTTGGAGATTTCCCCCGCCCAATCCTGCCCTGGGGCATCCATCAAGAAGCATGCAGTCAGTTCCCCTCGCAGGAAGCCACATCTGATGGCCACTGCTAGTGCCTGGGATGCCATCTTTTATTGTGGTGGTGGCTGCTGACAGGAGCTGACCTGAACAACCCATAGCGACCCTATAAACAATAGATCTGAACTCTGTTCTGTCCTGTGCCATCCTCACATCCCCTTACACATTAGAGCCCCTTGTGGCAGTCACTGTGCCAATCCATATGGCTGAGAGTCTTCCTCTCCTTTGCCGACCTTCTACCTTTCTGAGCACCGTGTCTCTTTCCAAGGAACAGCCCTTCCTAGCAACATACCCCAAGTATGTAAAGCAAAGTCTCAACATCTTTTCCTCCAAAGAGCACTCTGGCTGCACTTTCTCCAAGACATATTTGTTTCTTCTCCTGGCCATCCATGGGAAGTTCAGCATGCTTCTCTAACACCACAGCTGAAAGGCATCAACTCTTCTCCTGTCATCCTTATTCACTGTCCAGCTCTGATATACAGCAAATGATTGGAAAGACCATGGCCTGAATCAGCAGCACCTTAGTCCAAACTGACATCATTATTCCGCAATAATTTGGAGAGGTCTCTGGGGCTTAACTGTCATCCGTGCCACAGTGACATCCTGCTGTTCTCAGTCCTCACCCTGACTGTGGACACTGTGAAAAATCATCTCAGCTGGACAAGGCATGGTCGGAGGAGGCTGCCTTCAATTGCTAAAGGCTCTCTGAATCTACTAGAGCATCACCATGACCCTGAAGACTTTCATTCAAAGAATTTCCACAGGAATGTTTACACACACACACCCCCAATCCCTCATGCAGGGATAGTAGGCATGTGAGCAGACATGGAGGCCCCAGGAGAGCCCTCTCAAGTACCCTCACCAAGGGACCTGGAGAAAAGGAAGGTTAGGCAGGCAAGGCCACATGGGCACTGGTCAGCATTTCCCAAAGGTCCTAGGAAACCACCCAGGACCTTGCCAAAGTGCAATCCTCACATTCGGACCTATTACCTAGGGAAAAAAATCTGGAAACATGCATTTCTCAGGGGTGCAGGACAGGTGCTCGGAGTTCAAACCACTGCCTGTCAATGAGGCCCATTTTTAGTTTCATCTTCACAAAAAAGCAGTCTATGCAAAACAGCCCCACATGCACGAGAAGCCCAGAGGGCAGGGGTGGAAGTGGGGGTAGGAGGGGCACAGGCCATGCAGCCGCTTAGAAGCTGCCCCTGGGCAAGCTGCTGTGAGCGCACAGCTCTTCACGTGACAGGAGGACGTGCAAGTCCTATCACTTCCCAACAGAAGCCCAGAAAATAGCACCAGCACACACGTGCTCTGAAATAAACCACTACAGCTCCTGGACAAGAAGTGCTGACTGTACCACAGAGGAACAGTGAACCATGGAGCGACAGGAAGGTCATCACTGAGCGGAAAAGTCCAGAACATTCTATTCAAATGAAACTGCTTAAAATTAGCAATTTCCTATCTCAGTGGTTAAATCCTATCCTGCACCACCCCAAGTCAATGTGAGCTGCCCGTGTCCAAGACTTGCTGTTGGCCCTGTATAAACAGCAAAGGGCCCCGGCATTCAGTGAGGTAAGCACTGGTAAGCTTGGGAATTCGAACCCAGCAGCTGTCCACAGGGAGGATGAAGAGGCTTCCAATGAAGCATTAAGAGACTCAGAAACGTACAGGGTCGTTTACTCAGTCCTACAGCTTGCTATGAGCCCCAAGTACTCTGTGTACACCTGAGTGACTTGCATGGGTCACAGCGTGACGTAAGCCCTGTCCTTACAGGTCCTAGTGGAGCCCTGTGCTCCGTTGGCCTTGTGAGCAGACATGCTCTAGGGCTGTACCACGAGCACAGGGATTTCCCATTTACACAGCTGCGCCTACCAAAACCCAGTGAGCAATCAGCACCAGACAGGAGGAGCCGCAGAAGACACACACCACAAAGACCTGAATACCATAAGCTGTAAGACATTCTTAATAGAATTTTCCCCCAAATCGTGCTATGAAGACAATACCTGAAATGCCAACTTTGCATGACTTGATATAAATGCTTGCAAGTTCACTCTGCCCTAGTTCTAACCGTCATCTCTGAGTCCCTGCAGGCAGCCCATAAGGACCCTTCTCTTGTTGGGATGGCAGTACCAACTAGCTAACCTGTCTCCCAGAACTGTGCTGGTTCTACCTGTCGTCCAGCCAGCACCTGCTTTCTGTCAGCAACACACACTGTCATGTTCCCTGTAGTCACATCAGAGAGTAAAAGGAAACCAGTGAAGTGACTTTAACTAATTGTTTATTTAACCCAATACAACCACACGTTATTTCAGTGCGCAATCTTTTGGAAGACTGGGTGTGTGACAATCATCGGTGTGCAATACCACAGTCTGTCTCAAAGCATCACATGTGGCCTTTGCCTGTCACACAGACAGCACAGGTGCAGCTAAACTATCACAACAATGATCTGAAGACCTGCTCTTGGGACAAAAATACCACCCTCTCCCACCCCTAAGATCTCGTCCACAGCTAGAGCCAACAATCTCTTTCAAACAGGGCCAATCTGGAATAAATACAAAAGGAAGGTTCTGTGCCATGTCTCACACTTTTTCAGTATAAATACACATGTGAAATCATGTAAATATATATTACAAACTAAGCAAGAATTCTTCCACTCAGAAAAAGTAGGTCATAAGAAAATGACAACTGTTCTCAACCTGTAAAATCTAGGAATGTGTGGGGCAGGAGCAGGGCTATTTTCAAAGTTTTCATCCAAAACAGAAGATAGGACCTTAGGGCCACAGGATACTCATCTCATAGCCAGTTGGTCATATCCAGCTTCAATTAAAATATTTCGTAATTTAAAAATATTACACAATAAGAAAGAAAAGCTGGTCCAAGTCACTCTAACATGTTAGAAGACAATGATGTTGGATTGGGGGGGGGGGGGCGCCCCTCTGGTTCTGTTGAAAATTGAGCCCCCACAGCCTACTCTAAGATCTAAAACAACTTGCTGTTTCTATACACAGCAGCCCATCTGTACCTCAGCCACACAGCCGAGCAAGCTGGGAATAGGAGGGAGTGAACAATCCAGCTGTGGGCAGGCTGGCCTCCCGGCCCGGCACTTATACTGGCGTCCAGATTCCTGTGGCTCAGGGCTTCCCTCCTTGGGGAGGGCCAGGCTCAAGGAGGTGGGATTGGTTCAACTGCTCAGCTCCAGCACCAGGCAAGTGCACAGTCACTTTGAAGGGAAGTCACCCTGCAGTGCCGAGTCAGCAATGTCTTCTAAGGTCAACAGCTACAGAGCTGTTAACCATTTTCACAAGAAACAGAAACAAGAAGAATCCAGTGAAGGCAGTTCTTGCTAAATACCAAGGAGAAACATGGAGAAGTGGCTGGAAAGCCACCAAGTCTGGGTCGCACCCTGGCCCCAATCCCTAAAAAAAAGTTCAAAATGTTGGGAGCTCAGTTCAAGTTCACTAGCTGCTCCAAAGAAAGAAAGGCAACCCCCGCCAATGATTTACAGCCTCCAAAAACCCACCGGAGAGTCGGCTTTGAGGCAGTTTTGACTCAACAGCAATGAGAGCGTGACGTCCACACCCAGAGCTGCATTGTATTTCACTGTATTTGCTTGGCAACTATGCCTCCAAAGAAAAAGACTGTCAAAAGCAAGGCATTTTATATCAGACTTTAAAAAAAAAATCCATCACCAGAACAGATTCCAACTCGTCATCATTGGGCGCGGGGCACAGGGCGCGGCACAACTGGACCTCTTTGCAGAAGCAGACAGTCCCATCTTTCCCGAGAAGCTACTAGATACAAACTTCAGTCAAGTAACTGTGACCACTGTGCCACTAGGGCTCCTCTGTATCACCCAAAACTCAAAGTCACTGCCATCATGTGAGAAGACTCACAGCTGACCCTCCAGCAGGTTCAGAAGCTGTAAGTCCGTCCCAGGGGCGGAGACTGCCCGTCTTCCTCCAACTGCCAGAGAAGCGGCGCCTCCAGTTGGCAGCTGGTAGCACAGCTCCCTCCGACCACGCCACCAGGCCTTTCTCAATCTCCAGTTTTTAATTTCTACCATCTATTTCAGCTTTTCTTTGAGTGACAAATGACTTGTTTGACTGGCTCAAACAATCAGCAGGTGCTGTGAGTGTTTGCAGTATACTGCAATGAGACCTGGGAGTGAAGCTAGCAGTGGTCTCCAGCCTTCTAAACAAAACCACAACAGTAACCCACACAAAGGCACACACATCAAAGTGTATGTAGCCCCTGAAAAAGGTGCTCGGAGGAGGGGAGCCTGGCCAGAAAAGACGAAGCCGGGCCACAAGAGGTAAGCAAGACATGGCAGGTGATGAAGCCAACAGTGCTGAAGGCCAGGAGAAACACAGGCAGGGAACACAGGAGGCCTGGAGACACACTGGTGAACCGGAGCACACCCAGAAAGCAGCGGGCACCACGGTCAGGCCAGAGCCATGCAGAAGTGTGTGGAAAGAGGCAGCCAGTGAGAATTCACACTGAGAAAAATGCACTTTCAAGTGTCTATAGTAAAGGTTAAGCCAACTGCTTTAGTAACACCGAGGAAGAAGCAATTCTATCTTTACTGAAGTAGATGAAGCAAGCAGCCTGAAGGAGATGCCGTTGCGGGCTGTGGACAGAGGTGGCCTGCACACATGGAAGGACAGAAGCTATCCTGAGCATGGCCGTTTTCATGGCACTCTATACAGGCCAGGAACAGGAGTAAGACTGTTGGGTTGGTGTAAGACACGCTGTACAAGCGACTTAGGGAAGAGTTCACAGAGTGGTACGGTCATCTTCTAACATACAGGCGACTGGAGAGGGACAAGCCCAAGAGCAAGCAGCCGACCTGGACACTCACAGAGACCACAAGGCCCCAAATGGCCTCTGCTTTCAAAACTAAGACGTCCCTGAAGGATTCCTCAGAAAATGCCTGGGATTCTCTAATTTCAACCATGATTTATCTTCCTCAAGGCCTAGCTTTGAAGTTTCTGGCATTCCTGAGGTACTCCCCGGGATCAGATGATAAAAACTCATCGTTTGCTTCTAGAATTCTGAGCTGTCCAAGGTGGGCGGAAGCCTCAGAAAACAACTACACACACCCTGGACGACTCCAAGTATCCTCCAACGATGGGAAGAGCAGACAAGAGGCGCAGTTACCACCAGGCAAATCCAGCCTCTCCTGTGCCCACTAGCCCAAAGCAAAGCAAGTACAGGGATGGATGCGCTTCTACAAATCCTCCTTCTGTAGACATGAACGTACGTGAATTTCTGTGCATATGCTCCAGTTTAAAAAAATTTCAGCTCGAATAAACGCACAATCAGGTTATTTATACAAAAACAAGCTGGAGTGGTTTGTTGGTTCTTTTAAAGAAAAAAGGCAAGCGGTGAGGAAGTCATAATTATAGTGACGTTTCTGCCAGGAAACCTTTTCCCAGAGGCCTCTGGAGAGGTTCTAGAGTCTCTCCAGAGACTTTGAAGTTGTCAGCCAGGGTCAAATACAGTGCCGTCGCGTCTCAGTGACTCGTGGTCTGCTCCTTTGTTAGTGAGCAGAAATGAGTTCAAGCTGAGGCCAGAAAAGCTCAGGATGGGAGGTGGGCAGTGGGAACAGACAAACGTGTGAGCACACGAGAAAGTCCAAGTCAAATCAGAAAACATTTATGGGGCCTAGAAGGAGGGTGCTCCATCCTGAGCACCGACAGTCCCAACTCCTTGAAGCCCAGACAGGACCCCGAAGAGTTAAAACCCCTAAGCTAAACAGCGGAAAGAAAATGGCCCACAAGCAGAGCCCAGGAGGAAGCAGGTGTTATTTGCATGGCTAACATCTACTGCAGCAGCAGACAGCTTCTAAATCCCTGGAACTGCGGCAGGAAGGCCCTGTGCAAAGAAAAGGTCCGAAAGCCTCACAGAAAAAAGAACACTCGACTAAGCTCGACTGAGTCGGGAAAACACAAATTTCCTATTTTCACAAGTAGAGCCAGCTGCATTCAGTCTGTGACACAGCCAGTAAAAAGCATGTGACAATGGTCATTCAGTGGCTGTTGGGTGGGGACAGACTTCTGGTTAGAAGCCAACCGCTTAACCACTAGACCAGGAGAGTTCCTAAAATCATTGAGTTCTGTAGATGACAAAGCCTCCCAGGACAGCCCTGGTGCCTGCTCGCATCTCCTAACTGAAGACCTGACGGCCTGAACTCCTCCAGCAGCCCCGTGGGAAAGCCCTGCGTCTGCTTCCACAAGGATCACAGCTGACGCGCTCGAACTCAGTTCTGCTAACAGAGGAGCAGACCACGAGTCACCGAGACTCGAAGGCACTGGATTCGACCCTGGCTGACAAGTTCAAAGGCTCTGGAGACTCTAGAGCCTCTCCAGAGACCTCTGGGGAAAGGTCCAAAAGAGCACCCATGCCTCACACTGTACACTAAAGCACTACATTTGTCTCCTAGGGAGCAGTTGGTGGGTTCAAAGTGCAGACCTATGGCTTGGCAGCCAAGCACTTAAACCACTGCATCACTAGTTATCACTAACTTGGGCAGAATTAGCAAGAACACCAGTCCATCTCACTGGACAGTGCATGTAAAAACTGTTGCATGGGTGTTTAAGTTTTGCTGTGTATTTATTTTCACCCCAAAAGAAGTCTTTTTAAAGGCCTTAGAATGATTAAGAAAAGATCAATAACTACAGTAAGAATTTCTTGAGTAGCTAAAATGAATTACACAGTAGAAGAGAAAACTGGCAAATGAATCACAGAAACCTCTACCAAGCCCCGTTCTAGCTTCACCTGTCTCCTCCCATCTTGCTCTCCTACTGAGCCACGTACCAGGCTGACCGTGTCCTGGGCTATGCTGGCGGGCCCTGCATTAAAAGCAAACGTGTCAGCCTGCAGGCACAAGTGTCCACTGTGAGCTGTTAGTAGCGTGAGGTTCAAGAGCCTGGCAGCCCTTTCACTCTGGACCATCAGAGTGCCGCGGGCCTGGCAGACCTCACAGCTCCGCACGAAATACTGGCGCCAATCTTCTGTCCTGACACTGACTGCCTCCTAAGGAAAGATGAAAACGGGGACCAACAACTATGATGCCTGCCATGCATCAGACTCTGGGCTATACACAACCTAACCCTAACCTAGAAAACACCCCAAAGGAGCTGGTAACCTCACTTTACAGTGAAGATTCTGGGAGGGCGCACCCTAGATGTGCCTAGCTCTAAGTTCACGTCCTCTCCAGCACCCCAAATGTCCCCACCACACCAGCCCAGGGACAGAAGATGAGCAGCAGGCCAGCCCAGCACGGATCCAGAGCAGTCGGCCCGATGGCTCCCCCCGCAGCAGGTGGGCGCACCGAAGGCTCTGGGACAGACGTACTCCAGGACAGGAACTGCATGGCTCTGTGTCCAGGGCAGAGTCGCCTTAAAGAGCAGCTGTCTGAGCGGCGCAGCCTGGAGAGCAGCGTGGTAAGCTTGATCTGTGGCCAGTGGCCCTACCAGTGCAGACCAGCCAGGACATCAGAAGCTTGCTGAAATTACAGGAGGGCCCTCAGCCAAGAGTCAGCACTCAAAAAGTGAAATGAAATGTATCACACTGAGTAAAGAAGTGAAACGAAATGTATCATAAGTGAGTAAACAGA